>NC_056743.1:1183955733-1183965733 GCF_019279795.1 Protopterus annectens | reverse complement strand
CGCAAGGGACGGCTTGCACCTGTCACCTCTGGGCTTCCGGATATTGGCAAAGGCTCTTGCCACCCCCATAGTGCCTTTTTTAGGCAAGGCTCAAATTCTAAACCTACCACCCTAGAACACCAAAAAGGAAAAAACTAAGGGTAATGCTGCTCAATGCCAGAAGTCTCAATCTCAAGATGCACACACTCGAGGCCCTTCTCAATATGGAGAACATCGATGTCTGTGCTGTGACAGAAACCTGGTTCAAGGCTCCTGAGAGCACCCCAGCACTAACAGATTTCACCTCATATCATGAGTTCCGGCCCCAAAATCCGGACAACACCAAGAAAGGAGGGGGGGTGTCCATATTCATAAAGGACACCCACACCTCAAGGTTGGTGGCAACGCACGATGCATCGGAGACCATCCAGGTGCAATTAACCATAGGCAAGACTGCTCTGCAATTTGTAGCATGTTACAGGCCACCCTCTCAAACTCAGGAACCTCACATGGCCTTCCTGAAAACATTGGAGGGGATAAATGTATCTCCAAACACCATCATACTAGGTGACTTCAACTACCCTAATATAGACTGGGAACACTACTCAAGCCCGAACACTCTAACCCAAAGATTCCTGGAGTTCATAAACTCAAATGCCATGGAACAACTAGTCACCATCCCCACAAGAGGAGAAAACATACTTGATCTCATCATCACGAACATGGGATCAAAATGTTCAACACCGAAGTATACCCCTCACTGGTGAGATCAGACCATAAACTAATCTCGCTGGAGGTCCTGGACCCGCCCGGACCTGAAACAAAAAGGACCACAGTGAAAAACTTCTCAAAAGCCGATTTCACACTTCTAAAAACTAGTGTGGTCTCCTTTAAGGCCCCTGAGCCAGTGGTAAACATTACTCAAACCGCTGAATCACTTACAAATGCCTTCTACCAGCACCTACAGGACTGCATGGATCAGGCAATCCCAAACAAAACTAAGACTCTCTGTACCAAAGGCAAGCATCCAGTCTGGTGGACCCCAGCCATAAACAAGCTCTACAACAAAAGGAGGAAGCTACTACAAGATAGAGCAAAATCCTTGAAAGGTAAGACACCTTTGATCATTATAAGTAAAAAACTAAGAGCTCTCATAAAATCATCCAAGGCAAATTTTGAGAGGAAAATCGCCAAGGACTCTAAAGAGAATCATAAGGCCTTCTTTAGCTATGTTAGAAACCTAGGAGGAAACTCCCAGATATGCTCAGAATTAGTTCAAAATGATGTGAAAATTACTGAACCTACACACATTGCCAACATACTGGCTGACAGGTTCAGTGCAAACTTCTCCCCCCCAAAAGGAGAGATATCTATTCCAGAGGATTGTAGCCCCCCAAACATCTCCAACGCCCAGGTGAGAACTGCCCTCACTAAGGCAAAAACACAGCATCCATGGGACCGGATGGTGTCCCCGGCTGTGTGCTTCACGAACTCAATGAGGAATTAAACCCACAGTTAGGACAGCTGTTTAATCTTAGCCTCACCTCAGGATACATACCCAAGGAGTGGCGCATGGCGACTGTGGTCCCACTTCATAAGGGCGGTGCCTCCACAGACCCTGGAAATTACCGCCCCATTAGCTTGACAAGCCTTATCTGCAAAGCCATGGAGAGGATCATAATGGAACTCATAAATAAAGACATAGGGAACTTGCAGACTTTGGATCCAACCCAGTTTGGCTTTGTCAAAGGCAGATCCTGCCTCTTAAACTTGGTTGACTTTTTCGAGACTGTCACCAAGGCCATTGATGAGGGAAAGGCAGTCCATACAGCCTACCTTGACCTGGCAAAGGCCTTCGACACAATACCCCACTCAGGTATCATCGAAAAACTCATCAGCTTGAATGTAAACCCATACATCACAAGATGGGTTGCAAACTGGCTAAGTGACAGAACCCACAGGGTCAGAGTTGCTGGAGCCATGTCAGACTCAAAGCCTGTCACAAGTGGTGTCCCACAGGGCTCAGTCCTGGGTCCACTCTTGTTCGGCATCTACTTTTCTGAAGTACAAGCAAACACAGGAGGGTTATGGCTGACAAAGTTTGCAGATGACTGCAAACTGGGCCATAGTCGAAAACACATCTGACACAGATATCCTCCAGAAGGGCCTCACAGAAACGGATAACTGGTGCCAGAGCCATGGCCTGAAGTTAAACGCCAAAAATGCATAGTCATACCCTTCGGGAAAAACAAGGTTACCCCTAGCTACCATATAGGTGGCAATCCACTGAGCACAGAAAAAGTCATCAGGGATCTGGGGACCCAGGTTGACAGTAGCCTTCGCTTGACACTCATGTTGCTAAAGTAGTTAGGAAAACCTTCTATATCGCCCACCTGATCATGAAGGGATTCACATCTAGATCAAGGGAGGTCATTGTCCCCCTGTACTCATCACTCATTAGACCTATGATTGAGTACAATGCCCCATTCGGAATGTATCTGACCAGACACCTGCTGCAGCTTGAAAGGCCCCAAAAGTTCCTCACCAAAAGGATAAAGGGTCTCAAAAATATGTCTTATGCTGCCCGACTGAAAGAACTCCAGCTCTATTCAGTCTCATACCGCTTGCTCAGAGGTGACCTGTGCCTGACATATAAGGCCATGTCAAACCCAGATTTGATGAATATGCTTCACCTCAAAAAATCTAGATCCCTCAGAACCACAAGGGCGGGAGACTTAAACCTTGACACGGTTATAAATAGAATGTACTGGAGGGACAGATTCATCACCCAGAGACTCCCTATGCTGTGGAACAAAATCCCGGTACATGTGAGGCAGAGCACCTCTCTGGCCTTGTTCAAGAGGAATCTTGACCAATGGATGGGAGATTGCAGATATACCCCAGGGATTACTTCAGTGTCACTGCTTGACAGAGGCACAGCAAAATGATAGGCATAGTTTTTATTCAAACTAAAGGGGTGGCGAAAGCCACATAACTATGGGCTAGGCTTATAAATGCCCTTGGGCAGATAGCCTAGTATGAACCTATGAACCTATGAACCTATGAACCTATAGAAAACAGTATTGTTCTATTCATTCATTTTCCTGACCTAGCAGATAATTACCTGCTTCTCAGTAAATTTCCAAAAGGCATAAACATGAATTTTGCTGTGCTAGCAAATACTAGGTCAGAGAGCATCTTGCAATGTCAGAGAGCATACTGCAGTTTGAAAAGCATCTTGTAATTTCATACAGAATTAAGCTGTACATAAAATAGAATGAAATGTGTTAACCCTTTTAGCTTCTAATAAGCACTAAACATATACATTAATACATATTTTTCTAACATTTCCCTCCTGTTAATACTTTTTATTCTATTTTCAAAAGCATAAACAGTTGCTTCTTCTCCTAACCTCTTTCTGTTCAGAATTTGCAGTTAAGAGAGTCATTCAGTTTAAACTTATGAAAGTGCTTCATTTTTTCAACAGTTTTTCAATTTCAGTTCTTTGATACAAAGTCTTAGAAACCGATATGTCTATAAAATCTTTGATTAATTTTTTCATGCAGGGAATACCACAACAAACACACACTCCTAATAGGAGTAATCCCACAAAAATGGCAATCAGGATGTTCATTAGGATGCTACCCCACCCCCCCCCAAACAAATTCTGGAAAAAATCCGTCAGTGGGTTTGGTCCTGGTTTGGTCATGGCCGACACTTGCTGAATCACCTCAAGATGGTCATTTATCTTATGCTGGTTGTCAGGAATATACGAACAGCACTCCTCTTTTATTAAAGCACATGTACCACCTTTCGCCACTAGGGTGAAGTCGAGAGCCATGCGGTTTTGAAGCACCACAGTTCTCATAGCGTTCAGTTTATTAATCACTAATTCGAGAGCAGAAAAAGTTGCATTGCTCATTACTTTGAGATGTTTGGACAGTTTTCTCAGCTCCCAAATCGATTTCATTGCACCATATGCAGGGGCTATACCTGCCCACGATATAATAGTGTCACTCAAGTCCATGTGTGTCAGTTTATCTTTGTTTTTCATGGTGTTATGATTTCTCCAGCCTGCTTCAATTTGTCCCATTGGATTCTCAGGTCTCTTGATTGGATTTTTAGGTTTCTTGGTGACCTCTCTGACATTTCAAATTTTTCCCTGAGGCAAAACTGCAGTGTGTCGTATGGCCAAAACCAGGTAACCCAAAAAACAGCTGCCAGACCAACTCTCAGGTAACCATTTGTATGCTTTTTTCCCACACACAAAATAACAATTCTCTACTTTAGTATTAATATATACTTGCCCTGCATGAAACATTTTCTTATCAATGATAGTTGTTTAAAAAGAACAGGATTAAATTGTACTTCATCAACCGTTTTGTACATTAATTCAAAATATGAGTCATAGTTTGTATCACAAATATAACCTGCATTATTAGCTTTGATATAACATTTGTAAGGAACAGTCACATTACAATTGCTCCAACCCACCTGTACAGTATCATTTTTGTAAAAACATACAATTCCCTTTTGTGTAACAGGCAGGTACAATGCTATTTTGTCTTGTGATTTCACAGTTGTAGTATCAAAAATCAAATTTTCCCAGGTCTCATTGACCCCTAGGGGGACAGCAGTCATTAATAATCCCCCCGTAAGCTGTTGGTATAGCTGTGCAAATCCAGCAATTTGAAACATTAAAAGTTTCAGCATACACGTATTTAATTGCTTGGTAAGTGTTAAAGTTTGGATGCCAGTCTATGAGTAATGCATCTCGTTTATTCAGTTCAGCTTGTGTGGCTGGAAAAAGGAAAGGCCACAACAAAAAGATTAATGTTATCAGTATGGTTAACAGAATGATCATGCAATACTTTTGAGGTTGTTCTGTATTTCTATTTGCTCCGTATCTGGTCATTTTGTTCTTGTGTAACAGTAACAAGTTTTCTGTCCAGTTCAAAGTTTTTAAACAATTTACAGTGTGTCAGATGAATCCAGGATGCTCGTTCTGCGATCTTGACTGCAGTGGGTGTTGACAGTAGCACTTGGTACGGCCCTTCCCAGTTTGGTGAGGTCCAATTCTTCCTCTTGATGACTTTCACCCAGAACCACGTGCCTGGGACTACTGCTGCTTCCGATGGTCTGGTTTGTTCTTTATCTGAAACAGAATTTAACTGCAAAAGTTGTTTATTACTTAAAAGTCATCTCATATATTCTGCAAGTGAACTGTTGGCCTCCTGGTCTGCAGGCATGAGAGGTTTCCATTGAGGTATATAGTATGCCCTCCCAAATAATTTTTCAAAAGGAGTTAACCCCTTTGCATTCGGAACAGTTCTCATGCTCAACAATGCCAGAGGCAGGCAGTGCACCCAGTTCTTTTGTGTCTCACTAATTAATTTCCTAAGTTTGTTTTTCAAAATTCCATTATGCCTCTCTACTAATCCTGCAGATTATGGGTGGCATGCACAATGGTTCTTTAAGGAAATCCCAAAATATCGGCTCAACTGTTGTATAGTTTGATTTACAAAGTGTGTACCATTGTCACTGTAGATCTTTTCCGGTATGCCAAATCTAGGAATAATTTCTTTAACAAGGACTTTTGCAACAGTAGCTGCATTTGGATTTTTGGTCGGAAAAGCTTCCACCCATTTGGAAAACATATCTATAATGACAAGACAATACTTCTTATTTTCGCATTTGTTTAGTTCTATGAAATCCATACAGATAGTATGGAACGGGTACAGTGGTGTTGGGAAACTCCCTTGCTTAGGCTTCAATGCCCCTTGTGCATGATGCTTGTTACAAACATGGTATGCTGCACAAAATTTTTTTGTGTAGTTTGTAAATCCATATGCAGTGAACACTCGGTTCACTAACTGTACCACCCCCCCCTGTTGAGACATGGCACTGCCCATGGCTCAACAAAGCTGCATATCTAAATAAATTAGACGGCAAAATCAGTTTTCTTTCTTTGGAAATGTACAGCCCTTTCTCAAGAATTGCTCCTCTTTTTATCCATTTCTGTTTTTCTATTTTCATAGTAAGTGTCTGCATTGTTTTCAACATTTCTAAATCTAAAATCTCAGAAGGTTGTAATTCCTCACTCAAAAGAAATACTTCTGAAGCTGAAGCTGCCTGCTTTGCAGCTGTATTAGCTCTCGCATTACCTTTTGGAATCCTATCCTGTTGCTTGGTATGAGCTACACATTTACAAATAGCTACTTTCTGAGGTAACTGAATAGATTCTAACAAATCTAAAATAAATTGCGCATGATTAATCGGTTTACCAGTAGATGTTATCATTTCTCTATTTTTCCACTGTTGTGCAAAAACATGTACAGTAGAAAAAGCTTACTGGCTGTCAGTAAAAATGTTCACGCATTTACCCTTTGCCAAGGTACATGCCCTTGTCAAGGCAATCAATTCTGCTGCTTGTGCAGATAAGTTCTGTGGTAAAGACTTTGCTTCTAAAATCTCAGTGTCAGAAACTACTGCATACCCCACTAGGTTCTGTCCTGTAGGACCCCTCCTGCATTTGCCGTCCACGTAATATGTCACCTCAGCATCATCCAAGAGAACATCCATTAGGTCTTTTCTAGGCAGTGTCTTTTGCTCAATCTCCTGCAGGCCATCCGCAGGGGTCGGGAGCAAGGTAGACGGATTTAAAGTTGTACATCGTTCAATTATCATATGAGGTTGACTCAAGAGTATAATCATACAGGAAAGATGTCTAGCAGGAGAAAGATATGCTACTTTTTCTTGCAGTAAAATAATTGCGACTGCATGAGGCACTCTCAGTGTGAGAGGGTGGAGCAACACTACTGAGGCCGAAGCCTGTACTGCCATTGCAGCTGCAACTACTGCTTGTACACAGTGGGGCAGGGATCACGCCACTGGGTCCAGCTGTGATGAATACTAAGCTATGGGGCGTTGCTTATCCCCATGTTGCTGTGTTAACACTGATGTCATATAACCTTGCTTACAATCTACAGTTTGGAAAAAACGTTTATGATAGTTTGGTAATCCTAAAACTAATGAGGATGCTATCAATTGTTTCAATTTGCAGAAAGCTGATTCTGCTTCTGGTGTCCATTGTAATAAATTTTGTGCTGCCATAAGCTTCCTGTATATCAAGTTGGTCAGTGGAGCAGACTCCAAGGCATAGTTTGGAATCCAACTCCGACAGAAGTTAGTCGTGCCCAGGAAGGACATCATTTCCTTCTTGGTAGTCGGTTTGGGTGCTTGTAAAATTGCTATTTTCCTATTTTTATTTAATGTTCTGCCTTCTTTGGATATTACATATCCCAGGTATTTAACCTGCTTTTTCCAAAGTTGCAATTTGTTTTTGTTTACTTTATGTCCTTGAGCGGCTAGAAATTGTAGTAACTCTATGGTATCTTTTCTGCATTCTTGCTGGGTGGGGGCTGCCAGCAGGATGTCGTCTACATAAAGTAAAATTTGGCTGCCTCTTGGTGGGCTAAATCCCACCAAGTTACTTGCCATCTCTTGTGCGAATATTGTTGGGCTTTCACAATACCCCTGTGGTAGTCGCGTGTATGTATACCTTTTCCCCTGAAATGTGAATGCAAACCAATGTTGGCTGTCAGGGTGTATCGGTATCGAAAAGAATGCATTGCTAATATCTACCACAGAAAAATACTTCTATTGAGGCTTCAAATCATTCAATAGGGTGTGTGGATCTGGCAACGTAGGTGCTCGAGGTATTACTGCATCATTTACAGCTTGTAAATCTTGGACCATACGCCATTCTCCATTTGCTTTCCTGACAGGAAATAAGGGTGTGTTACATGGTGAATCGGGAGATTCTACCAGTACTCCTTTCTTAAGTAAAGCTGCTATTATAGGTTTGATTCCTACTTCTGCATTTTTCCTTAAGGGATACTGTCTCTTTTGAGGTCTAAATGCTGATTTTGGCATGATAGTAACTGGTCCTGCTGTATGAATTAGTCCTACATTTGACTTCCCTGTTGACCAAAGAGTTTCTGGTATGCTCCGTAAGGCATTTTCTTCCTCTTCTAGTAAGAGTGCTAATCAGCTGTCCTCACTTGACTGCAAGTGTACAGCTGGGTGTGTCTGCGTTATCCAATTTAACTTCTGCTTCTGTACTCCCTGTTCTGACAATTCTAGCTCTGTCTGTTTTTCCCACTTTGTGACCTTTTCTCCTAGGCCTGCCCATTTCATATTCTTGTCCTTAGTTAAACTAACATGTGGTAATCGATTAGATTTATAGAGTGCAAAGAATTCCTGGGGCAATGAACAGCTAACTACACCGTTCCCTTCTGTGTCCCAGTACAGATTACGTAATACTAATCTGTTTGCATGGTTTTTGAACAGTTCTTGCTCATATTCCTTATCAGGTCCTGGTGTGCTACAATAATACAGAGTACAGTGCAACAAATGCTGTTTATCAGTGTCAAGGGAGGGGGACTTACTGATGGCTACATTCATCAGTTCTTTGGTTACTGCCCCTGGACCAGTCATGACCAAGTCCTGGTTGTACCAATAAAATGTTTCACCCTCCGGTCGCACCACAAAAGTATCCATTTGTCGCTGTGCTTTCATACCCTGAATAGTCGGAACTACTGCTATGCCAAATATCTGCATAAGATCTCTGCCCAAAAGGTTTACTGGGCATTTTGCAGAAACAACAATTTTGCTTTTCTGGGTCATCCCTGAAACAGGGTCAGTTATTGCTATGTTATGGGAGAGTGGCTCCCGATACAGCTGTCCATTAGCTGCTTTCACTAATATGTAATCAAGTGATTCTGAATTTTCTGGTAGTTTGGAAGGATGTATCAGGGTCCGTGAAGCCCCTGAGTCACACAGGAATTTAACTTCCCTCCCCTCTACTAGAAGTGTAACTTCCGGTTTCATGTCTGCTAAATAGAGCTCTAGGCTCAATAATGCTAATTCTTAAATTTCACTTCCTTCACCATCTGTGATTTCTTGCACTTCCTCTATTTCTTCTATCACATCCTCTACTCCCTCTATCACATTTGCATTTGTCTTTTCTCCGTTACTCCCTTCTAGTGATTCTTGACTATCATATAGTCAGTCCTCACCCTCCTTATTTTCCATGGCTACCTTCTTGTTTTGCTTGCAATCCCTTGCTAAATGTCCTTTTTTTGTCGCACTTAAAACATTCACCCCTTTTCTTTTTCTCTTCAAACTCTTCTGATCGTTTATCAGATTGTTTGTTTCCCTGGGCATTTTTTTTGCCCTTTTTTCCGAACTGTACTACATAAACTTCTGCTCCATCTTCTACAGAAAATACTTGGGCTTTCTTTTTCTTTTTACTGTTAAAATGCCTTTTGGCATGTCTAGCATATTCAAGTAGTGACTGTAATCTACTTGTACGATGCTCTACCATGTGCTTTGTAATAAAGCTGCTTATAGGCAAAATACTGCCTTTTAAAAATGCATTTTTTAGCTGCTGCTCATATGGGGAATCAAGCGTTTGGTCCTCAGGTACCTGCATTCCACAATGGTTATTAAAACACTTTAATAGTCTAGCATAATATCTGTCAACAGTTTCACCTTCCTGTTGAATGCATATATATGGTTTTACTTCAGAATCCTAAAATATCACAATCTTGAATTTCAGAAAACTTCATAATCTAGAAGCCCAAAATCCTGAACACTCAAAATCCTGAATCCCAAAAAACTGAAAACACAAAGGATACAAATACTGACTATAGTGAACACAAACCAGATTACATTCCACCAAATATAAGAAGGGGGGCAAGCCCCCCTGCACCCCCACCCATGCTACTTAAATATATCAACTCCAAGATTGCACTTCACTACACTATCATGAGTTATGCTGTAGTATAGCAAGTTAAAAGGGAATGTTACTAAGGTTACAACAGACAGTCATGAACACATGTGATGGTATGTTTGCCATTTTTTTCTGTGGAGTGCAATCTTGGAGTTTAAATATTTAATTAGCAGGGGGTGTGGGGATGCAGCCCTCCACAAGGGGGGGTTCAGGGGGGCTTGCCCC
>NC_056743.1:1183880733-1183953233 GCF_019279795.1 Protopterus annectens | reverse complement strand
TTTTTCCTGGAGGATCAGTCACTTTTTGATGCAGAACAGGCTAAAGAGGAAAACAAAAGTTTGTACAGCAAAAAGTGAGCCAACAAACAATCTGCTTCTTATTCTTCTGATAATAAATCGCATAGAGAGACTTTGCCAGTTGTTACCTTTTAAAGTGTTCCAAATGAAAATGCTTGAGAGATGGAAAAAAGCAAGGGGTTGACTAAAAGTTTCAGGAATTCCTTGGACTTGAACCATGGTCTGGGGTTGGGAGATGGAGATGGACAGGAAGAAGACAAGCAACACTGAAATTAGTGAATAAATGTGCTATTACAAAGGTTCATAGGTTCATAGAAGGTTACTAGGCTAACCGCCCTAGAGCCCTTACAAACCTAGCATATTCATCCAGAGTTGCCCTGATTGTCAGTGGTTACGTGAGTGAAGTTCACAAAGGTAAGGGTCTATGGCTGTTAATACCAACTTCCTCTGTTCGGGAGGGACATGGGTGCCACCACAGGAGTGAATTTGCAGTAATCTATTGATCTAGGTTGCAGTTGAAGGGGGTCAGGGAGGAGTTCTGTTTCACATGAATTGGAAGCTTGTTCCAGAGAAGTGGCGGTCTCTGGAAGATTTATCTATCTCTCCAGCATGGCCTGTTCATGGCAGAGGCTAGGATAAGATGGAGTGGGTGATCCTCATGCAGTTTGATTTACAAATTTGTAGCATTTCCATCAGGCCTGGGTCACAGTCTGCCCTGTAAGCCAGGCACAGGTCACCTCTTAGAAACCTGTTGGAGACAGAATACAGTGACAGGGCTTTCAGTCTTTCATCATAAGATTTGTTTTGTGTACCTTGTAATTTCTTGGTAAGAAACCTCTGGGGTGGCTCCAATTGTTGCAGGTGTCTAGTGAGGTACATGCAAATGGGAGCACTGGACTCAATTATTGGTCTGATGAGAGCCGAGTATAATGGAATTATAACACCCTTAGATATAGATGTGATGCCTTTACTTATAAAATGTGCCACAAAGAAGGATTTCCATAGATATATGATGGTCAAAGTTCAGACTGCTATCAACCTGAGTACCCAGATCAAGTAGCACTGGGTCTACACTTGGGGGGGGGGGGCTGTCTATAATGTAATTAGCGGGGATGTATACTAATGCATTTCTTTGCATTTAGATTTAATCTGTGACTTTGGCACCAATCATTTGTCTGTGTTAACCCTGTCTGCAGTATATTAATATCGTTGGGGGGTCAATGATTGCTCCCAATTTGCAAATGTCAGTGAACTCCGTCAGTCACAGGCCATCCAATTTTGCCTGGACGTTTGAGAAATAAATTCTGAACAGTTAGGGGCCCAGCACAGAACTCTGTGGTACTCCACTGATCACTGGTCTTTTGCTAGAGGTGAAGTCACCAACTTTGACAGTATGTGTCCTTTCGGTGAGCCAGTTGGTTATCCATCTGGTAATGCAGGGGTTAATTCCCAATTGGGAGAGTTTCTGTATAATACTTAAGTGGGGAGTTGACTCAAATGCCTTGGCTAGGTCAAGGAAGGCAGTATGCACTGTCTTTCCCTCACTCAGGGCTTTGGTGACTTTCTCGAATAAGTCAACCATGTTTAACCTTTAATGAATCTGAACTGGGTTGAGTCCAGAGTTTGAAGATTACCCAGGTTCTTGTTAATAAGGTCCATAATGATCCTTTCCATGGCCTTGCAGATGAGGCTAGTAAAGCTTATGGACCTATAATTCCCAGGGTTGGTTGATGGTCCCCCTTTGTGCAGAGGGATTACTGTTGTTGTCCTCCATTCCACCGGAATGTAGCTAGTTTGCTGGCTGTGGTTAAACAGGGATCCAAGTGGATCTGCTAATTCACATTTTAAGTTGTTTAAAAGGCACCCTAGGATGTTATCTGGTACCATTTGTAGATCAAACCATGTGTATGTTTTTGCAAAAGCTCGACCACTTCATCAATGTAAGATGGCCATCAAAGCAATCCTGTGTACCACCAGAAGTGCAACCTTACTTTCCATAGAGAGATGAGATGTTGATGGAAGATGGTATCATTTTCAAAAGTCCAAAAGTTATTGTTCCTACTTCCTTACAGCATGAATACATTCATATTTTGCACTGTGACCACCCAGATTCCAATTCTACTAAAAGAAGGGTGAGAGAACTAGTATTTTGGCCTTCTCTAGCAAAATACATTAATAAAGTGCTTTCTTCTTGTTCAGTGAGTGACACTACTAAGCTGCATTTGCAAAAAGAGCCACTTCAGCTAAGCCAAATTACTTAACTACCTTGGTCAACAGTATCAACTGACATATTTGAGTGGACTAGTCAATATTACTCAGTATTGGTAGACTCTTATTCAAATTGGTTTGTGATCGATTTGCTACCTAACCTAACAACTAGTGCTGCTATTACTAAGACAAAACATCATTTCTCAGTCCATGGTAGTCCACACAAAGTTATTTCTGACAATGGTTCTCAGTTTACCAGTCAATTGTTTCAGAGATTTGAAAAAGAGTGGGACTTTATTCATGTTACTAGTAGTCCTGAATATCCTCAGTCAAACGGCTTTGCTAAACGTGCAGTACAGAGTACAAAGCAATTACTAGAAAGGTCAAAGCATGAGAATACTGTTATCTTCTTGAATTTACTCAATCTCGCAATATACCCCGTGACAATCAACTTGGCTCACCTGCTCAGAGACTTCTATCTAGGCAAACCAGAACAACCTTGCCTATCAGTTCTAGTTTGTTAGTGCCTAATGCTAAAAACAACAGAGCAATCAAAGCCCAACATTTCAAAAAGCATTCTTCTCAGAAGTCCAGATATGACAAAATGAGCAGATTTCTTTGACCTTTAAAAAGGAGAGACAGTGAGGATGCAAACGGCAAAAGGCTTTGATCGAATTGGTCAAGTAAGAGGTATATGTAGCGAGCTGAGATCCTACTTAGTGGAATCTGTGGGTACGGAATACAGGAAAAACCACAGACATCTTCTTCCTGTATCAGAAATTATATTGCATAGCATCGTACCTGTGATACAGACTCTAGACCTCAGAGCAACACAGACAATGTTAATACCGAGGAACATGTCACAGTATCCATTCCCGTTCCTGATGATGTACCAGATGTCCCCAAAGTTGAACATTCCTTGAAGACAGTTCCCATTGCTAGATCCAGTTCTGACTTTTATGTTACATGATCAGGTCATGTTTCCAGACCTAGTGTGAAATACACAGCAACTTGGACATAATTGTTTTATAGGTGTCTAATTTTATATGATTGCATGTCAAATAATTAGTTCTGTATAACTGCATGTCAAAAGATAATTTCTATAAATTGCATGTCATTGAATACTGTAATTTCATATGAGGACTATTTCTCAAAGAGGGAGGATGTAGATCAGTGTGTGTGTATGTACCTTTAAGAAGAATTTCCAGATAAAGCACGTGCATATAAATAGCAAGCATGTGCAGGCAGCAGCACCATTTTGAGAGAACAGCCAGGGTGTTAACATGTATGAGTGCAGCAGTCAGTCTGTTTATAAGTTTATGTTTAAGTTCCAAAGCCTCACTTCCGATGTTTGTGTATAATAAAGCTGCTTAAACAGAACCCACAAATGTTCATCTGTTTTATCCTGACCAGACAAGCAACACCATTGATACCATATTTTTGGCCTTGGAGAGAGCAGAGATGACCTGCTCTCTTGAGATAATAGGCTGAGGAATGGTGGCAGGTATGACTGGAGGGGACAGTGGGGGTGAAGTTTGCTTCAAATCTGTCAGCTAGCAGTTTGGCTATTACCTATTATTATTATTATTATTATTATTATTATTATTATTAGTTGAGTATAGGTGGTGCCTCCACAACCAGTTCAGAGCATAGCTGGGTACTCCCTTTTAGATTTTAGATGTAGTTAAATAATGTCTTGTGATTATTCTTAGCTCGGGAGGCTATTTTTGCTTTGCAATTAGCTTTGGAGGACGTGACAAGATCTCTAATTTGTTTGTTTAATCTAGAGAGGGATTTCTTCCTCTGCTGAACAAGTTCCCTCTTTTTCTTGTAGATTAATTTCTTTCTCTTGTTGCATGGCCTGTCTATACTAGGAGTCCACCAGGGTGGCTTGTTTTCTCAGCAAGACCTGGTTTTAATCTGGTCAGGTACAGTTGGTTCTACACAACTGCTTAGGTAGTTATACAAGGCATTGGTACATGCCTCTGCATAGGAGTCTGTGTTATCTGTGTTCAAGGGTGCTTTGAAACTTCTTATACCATCACTTAGTAAGAGACAATTTGTCTTTGAAAAATTCCTAAGCGTTTCTGAGCTTGGTGGAGTATCTGGTCTTATAACTACATTGAGAGAGACTGAATTATGGTCTGATCCTACCAGGAAGGGCATTATATGTGTGGCGGGTGCAATGCCCACCCATGTTAGTGAATACTATGTCCAGGACATTTGAGCCTCTTGCAGGTGTACTGACTAGCTGTTCCAGAGCATTTGCACTGACAAAGTCCAATACCCACTGAGCCAGCATGTTTGTGGTCATGTATGTTTCATAGGTTCATAGGAGGTTACTAAGCTAATGGCCCAAGGGCCTTTACAAGCCTAGGCATGTAAAAACCCAAGTACACTTATTGACCATAGCTTGATGGTCATTGTTACCAAAGTGGTTTTGTGATCAGCACTGACTGCCCTTGTCCATGAGGGACATAGGTGCCACCCCAGGGGTGAATTTATGGTCACCCATCCAGTTGTCAAGGTTGCGCTTGTATGGGGTCATTGAGGAGATCTGCTTCACATGGAGTGGGAGCTTATTCCAGAGGGGCAGCAATTGCTGGGATATATATCTGTCTCTACAGTATGTATTGCATATGTCACAGGTTAGGTTGAGATACCTTGAGTGAGTTATTCTTGTCCCATTTGACATGCAGATGTGCAGTATTTCCATTAGGGCAGGGTTCGAGACTGCCCTGTAGGCCAGGCGCATGTTACCTCTCAGCAGCATGTATGATACAGAGTACAGTGACAGTGCTTTCAATCTTTCCATGTATCTCATGTTTTGGAGGACCTGGGTTCTGTTGGTCAGAAACCTCTGTGGTCTCTGCAGTTGTCTGGTGAGGTACATACAGCAAGATGCATTGTACTCAGTTAGTGGTCTGATAAGGGTCAAGTACAGGGTTGCTATGACCTTCCTGGTCTTGGATGCAATTCCCTTATTTGTGATTGTGTGATCCAGAATGCTTTTCTTACCACTATGGACACATGGTGATTGAAGTTTAGATTACTAACAACCTGTATTCCCAAGTCTCACACCACTGAGTTTGAGCTTAGAGGGGTGCTATCTATATCATAATTAGCGTGGGTTACATCTTTGCCAAAGGGGATAATGAGGCATTTTTTGCATTAAGTTTTAGTCTGAGAGTTTGACACCAATCATTTGTTTGTGTCACCCTTTCTTTAATATGTTAGCATCATTGGGGAACTCTATGACTGTGCCCAATTTACAATTATCTGCAAACTTGGTAAGCAACAGGCCATCTATCTTCACCTGGACTTCAGAGAAATAGATTCCAAATAGTAGAGGGCCCAGCACAGATCCTTGTGGTACTCCACTGGTAACTCATCTACTGGTGGAAGTGGACTCCCCAACTTTGACAGTGTGCATTCTGTTGGTGAGCCAGTTGGCTACCCATCTAGTAATGTATGGGTTAATCCCCAGATGGGAGAGTTTCTCTATGATATCTGAATGGGGAATTGTGTCAAAGGCCTTGGCTAAATCAAGTTAGGTCATATGTACTGTTTTATCCTTATCCAGGGTTTTGGTCACATTCTCAAAGAAGTCCACTAGGTTTAATAAGCAAGATCTACCCTTGACGAAACAAAACTGGGTTGGGTCAAGTGTTTGAAGGTCGCCTATTGTCCTTGTAGATAAGGTCCATGATGATTCTTTCCTTAGCCTTGCAGATAAGGCTGGTTAGATTGGATAGTTTCCAGGGTCAATTGATGGACCCCCCCCCCCCCTTTGTGCAAGAAGATTACTGTTGCTGTTCTCCATTTTTCAGGAACAAGGCCAGTTCTCAGGCTATGGTTAAACAGAGTGGTGAGTGGTTCTGCTAGGTCTTGTTTCAGATTGTTCAGAAAGCAGCATGAGATGTTATCTGATCCCATAGAGGCCATGTTTTTGGCCTTGGAGAGTGCTTGTATAATCTGTTCTTTGGAGATATTTGGTAGTGGACTGGTGTCAGGAATGCTTTGGGATATGGCTGTTGGGGATGGGGGGATGAAGTTATTGCCAAATCTGTCAGACGGCATGTTGGCAATTTCCTTAGATTCAGTGTGACTGGTACCATCCACTACAAGTTCAGCACACAGCTGGGCATTCCCTTTTAGGTTTCAGACATAGCTAAAGAGTACCTTATGGTTGTCTTTAGCTAGAGATGCTAATTTGGTCTCATAACTAGCTTTAGAAGACTTTACAAGATATCTGATATGCTTGTTCTAGCTGTTGGAGATTATTATTCTTCTGTTGAGCAGGTTCCCTCCTGTTCTTAGATATCAGTTTCTTCCTTTTGTTGTATAATTTATTTATACATACAGTCTACCAGGGTGGCTTGCTTTTTCAGGAAGACATGGTTTTGTTCCTGTTAGGTACAGCTAAGTCGATGCATTTGTTTAAGTGGCTATATAGGGCATTTGCACATTCCTCTGTATAGGAGTCATTGTTGGCTATGTCAGCAGGAGCTTTGAAACTTTTTATACCATTGCTTAGTAGGCAATAGTTTGCTTTGGGGAAAATTTTCAGTTTTTTTTTAACTCCTGTAGGGGGTGTCAAGTTTGATCATTACTTCAAACAAGACAGATTTATGGTCTGACCTTACCAGGGAGGGCAACACACAGGGGGTAGTGCAGTGACACCCCCCATGTTGGTGAGCACTAGGTCCAGGACATCTATGCCCCTTGCATGGATGCAGACTATCTCTTCCAGGGCATTTGGATTAACAAACTCCAAGAATCTCGAAGTGATCTTGTTTGTGCTCATGTAAGTCACCCAATCAATGGAAGGATAGTTGAAATCTCCCATGACCAATATGCTTGGCTGTATACTGAGCGACTCTAGCAAACCCAGGTAGGCAGTGTATTTCTCTTGGTTCATGGTGGGGGACCTGCAGCTAGCGATGATGTGGAAATGTATTTTACCTATAGTTAATTGGACCTGGAGTAGCTCTGAGAGTCATCCTGTTTCACCAGTTTCAATGTGTATTTGGATTTAATGAAGATAGAGACACCTCCACCTTAGGTTCTTTTATGTTCAATTTGGAGTCTGAATGTGTGAAAGGCATTGAAGCATCTTCCAGGGTAAGGAGTGCTTCCAGGGAGTACAGTTTACTGTTTAAGCTCCTAGCATTAAGTATCACGACCCTGAGTTTGTCCTTACTGGATTTCTTTAGGTCAGAAGTTTTGTTATTTGGACAGTGCCTAAAAAGGCACTATGGGGGAGGCAAGCGTCTTTACCAGTATCAAAAAGCCTTCAACAGACAAGTGAAGGACATCTGTGGCAAAGCAGTGTGGACTGTCGACCATATCTGCCGACACAGACAGATACTGGATTCCCCTGGACACCAGAAGCTAAGCCAATTATTGAATTCAATCATTTTTTGACTGTATTGTGGCATCATCCTTGGTGAAGGCAGAATGCTGCTTAGGGCTCGGGATATACCTGCCTGGGACAGGTAAGTTGAGAGTTCTGTCATGTCTCTCTTCATATAGTCCAGAGAGGTACGTCTCAAGTCATTGACACCAACATGTACTATGACAGATTTTTAAGAGTAGCTGTTGATGAGTGACTTCAGTGCGTGTGTGATATTATGGATCCTGTCACCTAACAGGCAGCTGACAGTGACCTTCTCCTTGTTCAGCCTGGTGGGGGGAACATCTGTGTCTCTTACTATTGAGTTGCCTATGACCAGAACATTTGGTTTTGAGGTGTTATGCCTTATGGGCTTAATTTTTGAGACACTGATATGTGTGTTGTTATGTGTAGTAGTGGAATCTGTCATGTACCATTTACCAGTATGTGCATGGTGTTTGTGCTTGGAAGGTCTCTGGTCTTTTGGTAGGCTCTTAGTGAGTACATCCGTGTATGTAGGTTTATGTATCTTGATCTTATCTTGTGTGAAATGGGAGTTGCGTGTGCTGACAACCTGTTATATGTCTTGTTTAATATTATGTGAGCAGACTGATTCTAATTTCATGGTATAGTTATATCTCTCACATATGCTTCCCTTATGACCAAGTGGTTGTCAATATACATGAGGCAATTGCTACATTGCCTCAGGATGCTTAAGTCAATCACGTTGGCTGGAGAAATGGTGGGAAAACGTCCATCCATTATGGCAGGTATATACTGTAGTAACTAGTGGGGATGGGCTAGCTGAACCAGGGTTTATTCATAAGTGGGGCTAAGGAGGGTTCTCTAGCTGAATTCAATGGAAAAACTGTGTTTCTAAGCATTTGCATCTATACATGGCAGTGCCAAACCCTGTTACATGGTGCACAGCTATGCGCAAACACGGTGCTTAAATAGAAGTGAAATTAAACAGTTTTAACACAAACTAAACAACAAAACTGAGCCTTATTCCAACAATCCCCATCTTAGATGGGTCCTGGGCTACACACTTCTGCCACAAGGGTGCAGGAGGATCTTCTTAACATAGGAAGGCTTGTTTTAGTGCTTAATTAATACCAAACAGCCTAGATTCAGCAAGTTTGAATCTAGCCTACTCTAAAAAATACAGAAGTACTTGAACTTCAGAGTGCATAATAAAATGGTCACAAAGCAGTAGAAACGGCAAAAAAAATGAAGCAGCAATTAGTCAAAATGCAGTTTAAAAAAGTGCAATGCAGGCTTAGAATATACTTATTTTTCATTGAACACACTGGATGCCTTGGATTTAGTTCAGATTCACTTCAGATCTCTGGCTAAGGTTGCCAAACTTGGAGCAGCACCACCAAACTGATGCAAAACTGCGCAAATGTGGGGTTTAAATACAAGCAAAGTTAAACTGAGCCTTATTCCAAAAATCCCCAACTCAGATGGGTCCTGGGCTATGCACTTCTTCCACAAGGGTGTATGAAGATCTTCTTAATGTAGGATGGCTGGTTTTAGTGCTCTATTAAAACTAAACACCCTAGATTCAACAAGTCTGAATCTAGCCAATACTATAAAATAAAGAAGTACTAGAAATTCAAAGTGCAAAAAAATGGTAACACCAGTAGAAACAGCAAAAACAAAAGCAGCAATTAGTCAAAATGCAGTTTAAAAAATGCATTGCAAACTTAGAATATACTTATTTTTTGTTGAACAAAGTGGATGCCTTGGATTTAGTTCAGATTCACTCCAGATCTCTGGCTAAGGTCACCAAACATGGAGCAACTCCACCAAACTGAGCACATTTGTGAGATATGGTTTTGCAAGAAAAAGCTGAAAAACTGGACTTTTGTTGACTTTGTTAAACTTCTGGAGGACTGAAAAGCATACATCCCACTTCGTATCATTAACATTTGGATAGAAAATGAAGGGAAGAGAAAACAGTAACTATAAGTTAAACAATTTTTGTTCTTAATAGTATTTGTATAAAGCATTTCATGATATAAATTACAAGTTATAATATAAAACATTTTCAGTTATTCCTGTATGAAATAAAAGTACTAGAGTAAGCAGATGTTGTTTTTTTTCTTTTTATTTTAAAGTAATGTAAAAAGAGAAGAAAGGCTGGAGAAAAGCATGGTTAGGTTAACATGCTGTAACACTGGGTTGTTAATGTGGTGGATAGGGTGTAAAAGTGCACAGATTATAAAATATGTAGAGGTGATATGTTTTCTCATACTTTTGCATAAATTAATGTCTGGATTAGGACCCCTGACATAATCTAATAACATTTTTTGTGTAAACTAGTAAATAAGAGAACACTGAATGTAATGCAAAGTTTGCCTTAGGCAAATAAATGTTCGGTTTTAGAAGTCTGCAGATGAGGGTAGATGTATTTTTTATTTTTAGGTTTCCATGGAGACAAGCTGCAACAAAAGCCAGAACACTTTTTAAGGTAAAAAGTTGATGTTTTCTGAAAACATACAAGCTGGATTTCACATCTGGGAATAAAGTAAAGATAAGACAACAATAGACAGCAATTACAGTAAGTAGGAGTGCAGACTGTAACGTGAATTAGCATGGGCAACCGTATTTTAAGTTTAGTTTATGCCTGTGTGTGCACAGTTGATTTGGGACAATTGTTCCTATTACGAGGGTTAAACTCTATTATTTGAAGATGTACATAGTTTTGTGTGTTTGTTTTAAGTTAATAGGTTATGATGATGTTCTGGGGATGTGTTTTGATTTTTGCTTGAGGGTTTTCATTAAAACCCTCATTAAAACAAAAAGTCTTGTAAAACGTGACATAGGTTCAAATGGAGATGGCAAAAAGTAACTCTGTAAAAGATCAACCTGCCAAACATTAGTAGTTGCATGTAATGCAAAAGCAGAAATAGACATTTGTAAAGCTGCCATATAGAGTAGAAAGCAATATTAACTTCTTATCATAATGAGTACACTATATATATTATTATGGAACATCAATGGCCTCATACGTATAGAAAGTAAACGAAAGAGTATTAAATTATATTGAAAAAAGCAGAGTGCAAAAGAGCAATGTTACAGGAGACATACTTGGAAAGAAATGAGCATGTGAATTTCATAAAGAAAGGATTTCAGGAGAGATATTCAGCAGGGTATCAGGGTCAAAGGAAAATGGGAGTACTTTTATTAATTACTAGAGGGGCCCTAATAGTAATAGAAAAGGTAAAAAAGATAATAATGGTAGATTTGTGGTAGTAAGGGGCTACTGGCAAGGGAGGAGGATTATGCTGGCACATACTTATATTCTACCTAAAGCTGATATTATGGATCTTAAGAAAATTTGGGAGAAATCTACTTTCAGCAGGCAATATTACTTATTGGTGGGGACTGGAATATGATTTGCAACAGTGATGATGCATTTGGGGACCTAGAAAGGACAGTGTAACAAAAGGTGATAGATTTCTGAAGACATTTATGAAAATCTTTAATATGAAAGATGTGAATTCAGTGGTAGGAACTCATGGAGAATTTCCATATTATTCCTCAAGGTACAATAACTGGGCTGGACTAGACAGAAATGACATTTCCCAGGAATATGTGCATTTTATTGAAAGCTTTGACACACATCCAATAAGTATTTCAGATCAAGCACCAATAACAACTAAGATAAAAATGCAGGCTAATGAAGTAAAACTGATACTCTGGCACTTCCCCACCTATCTGTTTTTTTAAAAGAGAGCAATTTAAAGAACTAGTAGTGGAAATTATTTGAAAGTTATTACGGTAGAATATTTTTTGTTTTCAGAAATTACAGCTAGTGAGTGGGAAAAAATGAAAATAAAGTTTAAGAATAAGTTAGAAAAAGAGATACTGTTAAGAAGTAAAAGGAATTATTTAGAGGGGCTGACAAAGTTTGGTTCAGAGGTGTTTACTATGCTAACGACCACAAGGGCCTTTTTAAGCCTAGCCACGCATCCCAAATCTCTGGCAAGTTCTGATACCCTTGATAAGTCTAAGCATGGGCCTGGGAGATGAAGCATTTACAGGTTACTTTTGTCCATTAGAGACATAGGTGCCAAACCAGGGATGAATTTCCAGTTTCCCATCCAGTTGTTCAAGCTGCACTTGAATAGGGTTAGGGAAGAACTGATTCACAAGTATGGGGAGCCTGTTCCATAGACAGAGTAGTCTGTGGGATACATACCTGTCTCTCCAGCAGGTCCTATTTATATCACCGGCAAGGTTTAAGTCTTTAGAATGGGTAGTTCTGGTGCTGTTTGTTTTTTGGATATGTAGGAGGTCTATCAGAGTGGGGTCTGACAATGCCTTGTGTACCAGGCATAGCTCTCCCCTCAAAAGCCTGTGGGAGACAGAATACAGGAATAGGGCCTTGAGGTGGTCTGCATAGGACATTTTACTTTCACCCTGTATTCTTTTAGTGAAGAACCTCTGTGGACATTCCAGTTGTTGGATATGTCTGGTTAGGTACATACCAAAGGGGACATTGAACTCAATGATAGCTCTGATGAATGTCAAATACAGTGGAACAATGACTTCCTTGGACTTAGGTGCCATACCTTTGTTTATAAGTTGCGCAACATAGAATGATTTATTCATTGCTCTAGATATGTGATGGTCAAAAGCTAGATTACTGTCTACAGAGTGTTTTATTAAATTGTTAAGAGTTGGACAATTTTCTGGCTTACAGGAAAGTCTGTGTATTGTAGATAGCTGAGGGCTAGGCAGTCTTGTGCTCTGCTGTTATAATGTACTGCAAATTTGTCTGTTTTATTATAACATTGTTCAAGTTTTGACAACTGTGAAACCTGAAATGTAATGAACATTGGTGTAGAGTAACGGAGAGATGGCAGTACAAGAGAAGAGTCTACACATGTTCTGGCTATGTCAGTGAGGCAAGTTTTTACTGTGTAATGTACCTAATTTCTGTTAAGTTCTTAAACCATGTGTGATACTTGGTGGCCAAGGTTCAACTGGTATTCCATGAGAACACCCAGTAATTTTGTGTAATATACTTGTAAGAACATGGTGTTATTGGCAGAGATGATAGTGAATAGTATTGTTGGGTTGAAGACAGAAGCTGGTTATCTATTAATTAGCTGATAAGTTGCATATGAAAATATTTTTCTAGTAGGAGATAAAAATAGCAATCTGTTTATATTTTGAAAGACCTGCATTGATTCCTAACTTGTGCAGTGTAATAACGATTGATTTTTTTCCCATAGTGAGGAGACTTTATTTTCAGCTATGAATCAATTTATCATAATTGAAACTGGATATACAGTTAGACTGTCAGGGGCAGTGATAGTAGGCTTTAATATCTTTCCAGTTTCTACCTTTTTCTGTTTTCACATTTCTATTGCTATCCTATACATACCTGATGACTTGCCTTCTTTCTGACCTTTTATTAGGTTCATAGGTGTGTACTAGGCTAATGGCTCTGGAGCCTTTACAAGCCTAGCCCATAGGATTACCCCGGTATCATGCCACCCGACCTTAGTTCCTAGTGCTTCTGTCGAGTAGAGCCACTGGAGTGATCCCCGGGGTGAATGTTCTATTTCCCATCCACTCATCAAGATTTCTCTTGAAGAGGGCCAGTGAGGTGCTTTGCTTGACATATATGGGAGGTCTATTCCATAGCATGGAGAGTCTCTGGGTTATGAACCTGTCCCTCCAGCATGTTCTGTTGATTGTGGTAATGAGTTTGAAGTCTCTGGAGGATGTGGTGTGGAGGGATTGGGATTTCTTTAGATGTAGCATTTCTAACAAAGCTGGGTCAGACATGGTTTATTAACTCAAGCAGAGATCGCCTCTAAGTAACCAATATGAGCCAGAGAATAGTTGTAGTTGTCTGAGTCTGTCCATATAGGACAAGTGTTTAAGGCCTAGGATCCTCTTTGTGAGGTACTTTTGCAGCCTCTCCAGTTGTTGCAGGTGTTTAGTGAGGTACATGCTAAATGGGGCATTGTACTCAATGATTGGCCTATGAGGGAAGAGTAGAGGGAGACAATGACCTCTTTCTTCCTGAATGCAAAACCTTTAGTAATGAGATGTGCCACATAGAAGGACTTTCTGACCACAGTGGCAATGTGGTGGTCAACAGAGAGGTTGCTATCAACTTGTGTTCCCAGATTTCTTAAAACTCCTTCTGTGTTCAGAGGACTACCATTGATGTGGTAATTCAAGGGAACCGAGTTTTTCTAAGGGGGATGACGATACATTTTTTGGCATTGAGCTTAAGGCCATGGTTCTGACACCAGCCGTTTTCAGTGAGGCCTTTTTGTAGGATGTCAACATCACTTGGGGAGTTAATAATAGCTCCCAACTTGCAATCGTCTGCAAACCTTGTCAGCCAGAGTCCCTTTGTGTTGGCCTGGACTTGCTTCTACAAGTTCCTCAAATTATATAAAATTTGTCAATGACAGATTTTCCTCTTCTGTCAGTGTTAGAAAAATATGTATCAATGTATATGTTTAGTGCTTATTAAGAAATAAGAAAGATATAATGCATTTTATTCTATTAATGTTATGACAAGAAAAATGAATTCATATGAAACTGCAAGAAGCTTTTGGAAACTGCAGTGTGCTTTTTGCAAGTTGGCCTCTGACCCCAGCAGCTGCTAGCTCAGCAAGAATTAATGTTTATGCTTCTCACAAGTGATTATCTGCTGGGTCAGGAAATTAAATGTGTGAAATAATGAGAATCTTCTGCTCTATTCCGCTTGAGCAATCGACCTTGTATATGTTGCTAGATAATGCACCGGCTGCAAGGAGAAAGTGATAACATGTAACAAGAGAAATGTATTGAGAACTGTATCTACTATTATGTTCTAATTAATTTAGAACCTTGAGTGGAAACTTTTGTAAAAGGGTATTGTAACTAACCAGGTGGCTAGCAAGGCCACGTTGTTTACCAGAAAAAGTTTTTAAGCAAAATGTAGTATCAGCATTTTAGATGAATAGAATATTGTAAGCTAAAGTGATGTAAAACCCCTTGTGACTGACTACGTCAGTCTGGTGGGTTAATACTAGTAAGAAATACTATAAAAGTTGTGTTCTTCCTGTTTCATTCAGACAAAATTCTGTACTTGTACGTTTTTTGCCTCCTGGTGTACACTAGTAAAGAACCTGAACCTGAACGTCCTGTGTATTGATCTTTTTATTACAGTATTTTTTCATTTAACAGATTGGTCCTTTGCGTACTGGAATCCCTCAGAAGCTGCGGATCAGAGCGTAGCGGTGGTCGAAGACTGCATGCAGAAGAAGACACCGAAATGGTTCTTCATGAGTGAAAAGACCTCCGACTGAATTGTCGTTTAAAGAGGCTGGCCACTTTCTGATCTGTGGCTGAAGAGCGGACCTCCACGTCGAACCGTGACTGCTCAATACCGGAGGCTCAGGTAGGGAGATTTTTTGCCTTTTTTCTGTTTTAGATCAGGGACTAGGTTACAGTAAATATTGTTTTTTTTTGTCAGATTTGTCATACAGATCAGGGACAAGAAAAGTTACTGTTTATTTGGTCATAGATCAGGGTAACAGAATAAGGTAGGCAGTTATTCTAGATAAACTGTGAAAGGAACTGAAGTTGTGGTACCACATGGTAAAAGGGTTACGTAACATTTATTAACATGGGAAATCAGTGCACTAAAATGTTGCGAGACCCACCCTAACCGAAGACGCAAAATATATGCAACTACAACGTGCAGATAATGTTAGATATTATGCAAAATGGGTTAACAAATATGAATTTGATGGGAAATTAGACAAATCTTCACTTGTTAAACTTCTTAAACAGCTTAAAAGTGATACAAAAGGTCAGGCAAAGAAACAACGGCAATTAGGCATTCCTCAGGCACACAGGTGGATTGAGGAAGCAAACCGTAGGGAACAAAAGAGTAATAATTCAAAGGCATTGTTTTTAGACAAAGAAGATAATAATATAGTAGTAGCAATGGCTCCTCCTCCCCCCCACTCCCTTTTTCAGGATATGAAGCGGGTGGACAAGCTGGTCCACCTCCGCGGTATCCTGATGTCTCAGTGAAACCAAAATTGTTTGTTAGAGATCCCATTGAAACTAGGTCCCGAACACGTAAAACACAGGGGGACATAGAATCGTATCAAATGAAGAGAAATTTACAAGCTGAGAGTGAGGAAGAAATATGTCCACTTATAGAGGTACCAAATCCTCAGGCAGGACAGGTTGGACAGGACCCAACTCTCTTGGTATATAGGCCGTGGACACCGGAGGATATCCGGAAGGCTACTGAGGGAATTCCCCATCCAATTCCTAGAAGAGTTACAAGGCAAATTTGTTCTAACCAGCAATGTCTTTTTTTATCAAGACAAATGTTACTGGCAGGTCAAGGGAACAGCTATGGGAGCTTCTTTTGCTCCTATTTATGCTGACCTTTTTATGGCTTTTGTGGAACATCACATAATTTATAACTCTCGGAACAACATTTTTTTGGAGCACATTGACATTTGGCGCCGCTATCTAGACGATTGCTGGATGGTTTGGAGAGGTGACATACAAGGTTTAATGGATTTTATTTCCTACTTAAATAACAACATTTGGGGTTTGGAATTCACTGTACATTATGATTACAAAAAAATCACTTTTCTGGATGTTGTTATTACCAAATTGCCTGATTATACATTGTCTACGGAAGTATTCAGGAAACATCCTGAATACAATACTATTTTACATGCTTCCAGTTTTCATCCCCCTCATGTTATACGTAATATCCCCTAGTCACAATTCATTCGCATTAAACGTATTTGTTCCACTGATAATGCCTTTCAACATCACAGGAGGGATCTTACTGAAAGATTCAGGTCCAGAGGTTATCCAATGGGCCATGTGTCCAGTGCCAGTAACATGACCAACTCTTCCAATAGAAATAACTTTCTAAAGTATCAAAAACATATTTCTGACAAAAGCACTACATTAAGATTCACTACCACCTATGCCAGGAATTCGAACCAATTAATTGACAGCATCAATAACCATTGGAACATCTTACAATATGATTCTGATATTTCTAAATTTATTCCAGACCGATGTCAGTTTTCATTTAGGAAAGGAAAAAACTTAGGGGGTTTCTTTAATCATTTTAAGCATGGCAGCAGGCATAATCATATGCAATTTAAACAAACTACACTTTCAGGGGATCCACTTACAGGCTGCTTTCCATGTGGACACTGCACTAACTGTGACAAAATCAACAAATCAAAACAATTCTCCAGTAGGAATTGTTCTCAGGTCTATGACATAAAATTTTTTGCCAACTGCAGCAGTGACTGGCTCATCTATCTGGCTAGTTGCCACTGTGGTTCTTTCTATGTTGGACAGACCTCTCGGTCACTTAGAATCAGAATCACAGAGCACATCAGCAATATTAGGACAAATAAGATAACTAATGCTCTATATAAACACTCCTTGGTACATACTACTGCAAAATTTACATTCATGGCTATTGATATTATACAAGGGAATAGGACAAATAAAGCAGGCTGGCATTCAATTCTTAATACTAAGGAAAAGAAATGGATTATCAAACTGGGGGGATTATTCCCACCTGGCCTCAATGATAATTTTTGAATTAACCAATGGGTACTTAGTAACCTCTTTATATTTTGTCACATTTTTGCTTTGCTTATTTTCACAGAAGAAGGTTGTGTATATCCTACTGAAACCGGTCTGTTGCAAAAGTGTTGTATATGTGTAGGTTTTTTAACCTGTCACAATAAATTGTTGCTTTCAGGATCCACGTTTTGCTGGTTCTGTTTTTTTTCTTCTTTTTTTCTTGATTAAACAATTGTCAATCATAGATAAGAAAATGTTTCATGCAGGGCTAGTGCGTATTAGCACTAAAGTCGAAAACTGTTATTTTGTGTGTGGGAAAAAGGCATACAAATGGCTACCTGAGAATTGGCCCGGCAGTTGTTTTGTGGGCTACCTGGTTCCGGCCATACGACACACTGCGGAATTGCCTCTGGGTAAAATACGGAACGTGAGAGATGTTTCCAAAAAAACCAAAGATCCAATCGAGAAACCTGTGAATCCAGTAGGGCAAGTTGAAGCAGGTTGGAAAGACCATAATTCCATGAAGGACAAAGACAAATTGACTCATATGGACTTGAGTGACAGTATTATATCTTGGGCAGGTATACTCCCAGCGTATGGTGCAGTCAAATCGATTTGGGAGCTGAGAAAACTGTCAAAACCTCTCGAAGTAATGAGTAATGCAACTTTTTCTGCTCTTGAATTAGTGACTGATGAACTGAATGCCATGAGAACTGTTGTGTTGCAAAATCGGATGGCTCTTGACTTCACCCTAGCAGCGAGAGGTGGTACGTGCGTGCTTATCAAAGAAGAATGTTGTGCGTACATACCAGATAATAGACATGAAATCAACGACCACCTGGAGGTGATTCAGCAAGTGTCGGCCATGGCCAAACCAGACCCAAACCCTCTAACGGATTTTTCCAGAATCTGTTTGGGGGGTGAGGTTCCATCCTAATGAATATTCTGATTGCCATTCGTGTGGGTTTACTCCTATTAGGAGCATGTGTTTGTTGTGGAATCCCCTGCATGAAAAGATTAATTAAAGATTTTATAGATATGTCTGTCTCTGAAACCTTGTATCGCGACATTGAACTTGAGGAGTTGGTTCCAAATGAAATTCTCCTTGAAGTCTAAACTGAATGACTCTCTTAACTGCAAGTCCCAAGTGGAAGAGGTTAGGAGAAGAAATAAAATTTCAAAAAAATCGGACCACCGCCAAATGAGAACCACGATTGCAGGTAACACTTTAATCACAGCACATCAAGAACATCCAGACTAAGCGCTTTCACCATTCAATAATGGCATCATCAGAGTCAATGTAAGCATAAATCCACTATCCTTAAATACATAGCCTAATCAAGTTCACAATCACTTAATTAAATAATTAATTAATTACATTGTTAAATAATCAATTGAGTAATCATAGCACATTTGATTTCATTCCTAACCAACGGGTCCCTAACTTCCACATTTTACATGTTTTTATTATTCATACATATTTCTACCTAAAAAACAATATCACATTTTAAAATCACATCTATAAAAAGTTTATTCTAAAAAAATATTATTTTAATTTATCATAAATATAAATAAATAATATCTAAATAATAAATTAATTAATTAAATTAATTTTGATTTTATATTTATATTAAATAATATATGATTTTCGCTTTAAAACTAGCTTCAATGAAATGTAATCATTGAGCCCGGGTTGTCTCATTGCATTCAACCTATATTGCCATTCAGCTTCCAAACATGCGACCTTGTTACCCACATCTCCGCCTTCCCCTGTAAACACTTTATCAATAATAAAAAATATGAATTTCTTAAAATTTAAACATTTGTTAGAATGCAAATACAAAGCATTATGAACATCCTTATTTTTAATAGACCTAATGTGCTCGGCCACTCTGTCTCTTAGCCTACGGGTCGTCATGCCCACATAGAAGGCGTCACATGAAATACATGACGCCACATAGACTAGATTCCTACTGTTACAGTTGCACAAACCTGGACAGGCCAAAGTACGCTTAAAACCTGACACACAAACATAGGCACCCTCCGCAACAAACCTAAACATACTGCAAGCCCCACATTTGCCCATCCACGATCTCGAAGTTCTACCAATTCTCTCCAACCTATTCTTCAAATTAGTTCCCCTAGAAAACACAATTCGAGGCTCATTACCTAAAATAGCTTTTGTTTCAAGACCCAAACATTCTTTCCAGGCATATCTTACCACAGAACACATTTCAGAGGACTTTTCATTATATTTTACAACCAGCACTGGGCCATCATGATTACCAACATCCTTGGTCCTACAATCAGGGGGTGTTCCACCAATAAACTCCCCTTGTTTCAAAATAGGGGCATAAATAGTCCGCCTCTTCTTATACACTTCTTTTTTAATATTTAGCAAAAGCTTCAGGGGATACCCCCGATCCAATAGCATGCCAATCAATTTGTACATTTCCAGTTTAAAAATTCCCTCATCACTGACAAGCCTTGATGTTCTAACCATCTGCCCCTTTGCCACCCCCTTCCTTTGATGAAAGGGGTGACAACTATCAAAATGAAGCAGCGAATTTGAGTAGTTCTCCTTCCTAAAAATAGTACTAATCAACTCACCTTTATCTTTGGATATAGTAATATCCAAATAATTAACACTCTCTTGATTCCACACATATGTAAATTTCAAAAACTTTGTAGTATTATTCAGAAAATTCACAAATTCAGTCGCCTCAGTTTCATTTCCTTCCCAAATAATCAACAGGTCATCCAAAAACCTGTTATATAACACTATCTTAGAATAGTATTCAGAAGGAAACACAAAAGCCCTCTCCCAGGCCAATAAAACAAGATTGGCAAACACTGGGGCACATTTAGCACCCATTGCCACTCCAGAACATTGCTGATAGAACTCTCCTTCAAATTTCATGAAATTATTGTGAAGAACCAATTCCATCAAATCAGAAAGTAGGTTGATCTTTTCTTTATCTACTTTATCACTAATACTTAAACATTCGTAGAACATCTCAAGGGCCTCTATATGGGAAATAACTGAAAAAAGATTAACTACATCTATCGTGAGAAAGCTAAACAACTCACAATCCCTTCTGACATTCCTCAATCTTTCAAGGCAATGCCAGGAATCCCTAAGGATGTGGGCCACTCCTGTGAGGGCAGGCCTAGCAAACACGTCTACAAAGGCCGCAAGAGGTTCTGTTTTAGAACCCCTTGCTGACCCAATGGGTCGGAATGACAAATTTTCAGTCCCCTTATGTACTTTAGGGATCCCAAAGATGCTGGGCATAATCGGGTGCTTGACCTGTAAATAATCATACTCCTTCTCATTTATAACCCCCTGAAACAGTGCATCTAACAAAAATAGATCAATCTTTTTATATGCTCTGTTAACCTCATTTAATGATACTCTAGTGTATACAGCCTCTTCATCCAAAAGCTTCGTTATTGCTGCCAAATAATCAATCTTACACATCATAATCATCCCGCCACCTTTGTCAGGTTTCATACACCTCACTTTGTCTGACCCCCCCTAGTTCTTTTAAAACCAATCTTTCCCCTTCATTCAGGTTGTCTTGCCAACAATGTTTTGTCGCACAAATTCTTCTAAATTCATATTCTACTAGTTTGTCAAACACTAACAGAACCCAATTGTGTGGTGGAACAAAGGTGCTCGTCCTTTTTAAAGGCACCGCTGTTGTACAACTACTTACATCATAATCACAAACATTCTTCTGTTGAAAATATAACTGAAGGTCGAGTCTTCTCAAAAACAATTTAAAATCCACTAGGATTTGAGCCACATCCAACCTATAGTTCGGGACAAACTTAATCCCTTTACTAAATAAACCAAAATAACTATCACCCATTTCTAAATCAGTGTAGTTATAAATAATGAACCCATTTTTTGTCAAAGTAGAACATTGCAAAATAGAATCAGATTCAATCCCACTTCCTTCACTGTTAACATCAGAATCCATCATTGAATGACCTACACCTAGTGAACATACCCGCATGTCTTCGACACAAACACAAAACAATTCGTTATCTACAGAATGTTCACACATATTATTAATACCCAAGCCATTATCATGTATTTCGATTAAAATATCATTGTTGCTTGTACTCATATTATCATTGTCATTGTTATTAAAAACATAATCCTGAATAATGGACCTGTTGGTTAACTCTTGATTTGTGTTACTAAAAACATCTCCTGAATCATCCTGGAACCCAAACTCTAATAATTTGGATGATCCTTCCACATCACCCCCCTCCCCCTCCCCATACCCCTGTCATATAAAGGACCCTCTCTCCAACTTCTGTTTAATAGACGCTCCGACCTCCTTGGGCCACTTGTTGAATCTAAAAAAAACATCAGCGTCCTGAAATTCGCAATCATTATTGTTATTACATTCATTGTTATCCCCCCCAATGTCACCATTATTGTCCAAACCATGCTGCAAACTCGCCGTAGAATAAAGTCTTTGGCCGCCCACAGGATAAGCACGCCCATTAGCATAATCTGCGGTATCCCGAATAAGCTTTTTTTGTTTAGTCTCTTTACTTTGTTTAACAAATAAATCCAACTTTGACAAAACTTTGTCAAACCATGCCTGGTATTGGAAGAAAAAAAGGTCAGAAGTAATACTAATATAAAGTTTATCAATCTCCCTCCACAGCTCTATTAACTTACCCTGATTGCTTTTAATAATAATATCAAGCAACTCAAGGCCAGTACGGTCAAACAGACAAACAAGCTCTTTGAAAGATTCAGTACCTGCATTAATCCCCATCGGAAGCTTCCACAGTCGCAGACCCTTAGGTACCTGCTTAAGTTCCTTTGACTTGTTCAAAAACAAGTTGTCGAGCTGCAACGCTCTGTACTTTCTACAGAGCTTTTCGTATAGAAATATCTGCTCTCTGAGGGCCGGGAACACATTTTTATTACTGACTGAAGAATCGACCGTTGAAAAATCCAAAGTTGGTAAATCAAACCAACGCTCCTGGTTATGCTGTCTACGCACACTGGTAGCTGCAATAGAAGGTGCTTGCGTCACTTCTGGCCCCTCTACAGGCCCTCCTCTACTAGATCCAGCAACCGCACCACTATACGTAACTGACGCCGCTGGTCTCTGTCCTGGCGTCAAAGAAGCAATAGGTGAATGTAAAGTAAACAGGCCAATCTCAGTATCGGTTGGGCTCACACACCCAGTGCTAATGGGGCTAGTACCAACCACGGCCCCTCCGTTTCTTTTATCCTTTTCATTCTTTTCATACATACTTATGAGCTTCTGAACGGATGATAGAAGCTCCTTTAAAATGCTGTCCATGATCAAGGAATACCAACAACACGATACTCACAGGCAGGTTAGGAATGAAATCAAATGTGCTATGGTTACTCAATTGATTATTTAACAATGTAATTAATTAATTATTTACTTAAGTGATTGTGAACTTGATTAGGCTATGTATTTAAGAATAGTGGATTTATGCTTACATTGACTCTGATGATGCCATTATTGAATGGTGAAAGCGCTTAATCTGGATGTTCTTGATGTGCTGTGATTAAAGTGTTACCTGCAATCGCGGTTCTCATTTGGTGGTGGTCTGATTTTTTTGGATGTTTTTTGGTGTTTCCCCTTGTTTTTGGGGTGTTCAACTTTTGACTTTGTGCTATTTGAAGAAATAAAATTTGTTTAAACTTCTGAGAATAGAATAAAAAGTATTAACAGGGGGGAAAATATTAGAAAAATATGTATTAATGTATATGTTTAGTGCTTATTAAGAAATAAGAAAGATATAATGCATTTTATTCTATTAATGTTATGACAAGCTTTTGGAAACTGCAGTGTGCTTTTTGCAAGTTGGCCTCTGACCCCAGCAGCTGCTAGCTCAGCAAGAATTAATGTTTATGCTTCTCACAAGTGATTATCTGCTAGGTCAGGAAATTAAATGTGTGAAATAATGAGAATCTTCTGCTCTTTTCCGCTTGAGCAATCAACCTTGTATATGTTGCTAGATAACGCACCGGCTGCAAGGAGAAAGTGATAACATGTAACAAGAGAAATGTATTGAGAACTGTATCTACTATTATGTTCAAATTCATTTAGAACCTTGAGTGGAAACTTTTATAAAAGGGTATTGTAACTAACCAGGTGGCTAGCAAGGCCACATTGTTTACCAGAAAATTTTTTTAAGCAAAATGTAGTATCAGCATTTTAGATGAATAGAATATTGTAAGCTAAAGTGATGTAAAACCCCTTCTGACTGACTACATCAGCCTGGAGGGTTAATACTAGTAAGAAATACTATAAAAGTTGTGTTCTTCCTGTTTCATTCAGACATAATTCTGTACTTGTACGTTTTTTGCCTCCTGGTGTACACTAGTAAAGAACCTGAACCTGAACCTCCTGTGTATTGATCTTTCTATTACAGTATTTTTTCATTTAACAGTCAGTTTTGGTAAATTTAATTTCTTCACATATTTTTGATTCCCCAGATCTAGATTGTGCCTCATTGTCCTGTTTACACAACTTAAAATTAAAGTATTCCATGATTTTCATAATCTTATTGGAATTCCTTTCCATTTTACTTGTTGCTGTCTATTTCTTCTTTACAATTAATCTGTTTTTTGTTGTCTTAGTCTCTCATCTAAAATTTTGGTAGATCTAGGGTTATCATCAAAAACATTAGTTTAACAGCCTAGACTTGCCATTCATTCAAGCTTTCCATAAATCTGTTTAAATGCTCACTAGCCTTCTTGAGTTGTTTATTTAAATTTTCATCAACTTGCTATTTTGTCTTCTTGTAATCTTTTACATTGTCTTGGCTGACTAAATATTAGTTGTGGACATTCTACCAAATTCTTCTGTCCTTTAGCTTGGAATTATCCCAGCTTTTAGCAATGACCTCCTTTTCAATCTGTACCAGTGCCTACCAATGCAGTAACACTTGATCTATCCACATTATAAAAGCTGTCTTCTTCAGGAAAAAGCCATTGTCTTTCAGTATACTCCCTGTTGCCAACTTTTAATTTTAATTTTATTTTTATTTTATTTTTATTTATTTTACATTTGTTTACCAGGCTAGTCCAACTGGGTACATGTCCATTTTCAGTAGAGGCCCGGGGAGTTAAGCTGCAAGCTAGGACAATGAAATTAACACAATAACATCTAAGGATACATGAGCTAGATAAAAACTATTAACAGTATGTATAACAGGTTATCACAGTAAAATGTACAGTGCAGAATACAGGCATAATAAAGGAATGTAAATACAATCAAGGTAGTCAAGAGATAATTAGTAACATAGTTTAAAAAGGAAGGAGTTGCTTTTAATGAGTAGATGGGTTAGGAAGAGTAGAGTATATAGAGACACTTAGACTAGTCAGGTTTAGAGCATTCTGTGCATGATCTGAAAAAAAGCATGGGATGCATTTTCATTCTGCTTATAAATAACAATACTCTTTTCTAATGTAAATCCTGTTCAGTCGTGCCCATGTCTTATATTTCAAAGAGTAATATGCATACTGGTTATGGTCCTGGTTTTTCAGTTGTAAAAACATGTAATCCATAAATATGCATGTATTTTCCAAAGCATTTTCCTTTTCTGCTTACCACAAATATTCTTGTTCCAGCAGAGACATATGTTGTATTACTGATTATATTCCAGCCCCTGCTGTTACTAACACTCCTCTGTGAAAAGCTAATACTTCATCCAATACTGTCTTGTGTTCTGGATGTTGGTTGTAAATACATTTAGGCCACTATAGCAAACATATCCCTGGTCAGTTGCCTTTTGTTATAACACATCTGTGTTGTATCTATCCTTTTTCCTTTCCCATTTTCCAACCAGTTTTTCTTAATTGATTTCATGACTAATCTTCCTTTGCACTCTGTCTAATCACTGTTTCATTCAAGTGCATTTCCTGGGGTCTATATCACATTGTCAAACTCTTAAATGTTCGAACGTCATATGGTCGACACCATATGATCGAACTTTTAAAAGTTCAAACATTTCAACAGAGATCTCCATACAGTGCGGAAAAGGAAGATTTCCCTTTTCTGCACTGTAGTGCGATCTTGGAGTTGGTATATTTAAAGAGCGGGGGGGGGTGACGGGTGCAGAGGGGCTTGCCCCTTGCTTAAACCGTTCAGGTAGGTTTTTTCTTTGGTTTATTTTTTTATTACATTTTCGAACTTTTGAAAGTTTGATCATATGATGTCGACCATATGATGTTCAAACTTTTAAATGTTCGATTATGTAATATAGATGCCATTTCCTGAATTAATACTATTTGTGCTTCTGTTTAACTAACATGTTACTACCTTCCTTGATGTTCCAAGGCATGACATTTAACTCAGCTTTTATTTCAATGTATTTTTATTATTCAGTTGTAGTAACTTTTCACTTCTATGCTGCCATTTTCCCTTACAACAATGCCCTCATGTGAAAAACATAACTGATTCTAATTCTATAACTAACTTCAGCATGTTGGTCTCCACATTTAAAAAGTGATATGACCCACTGCAGGTTTGTCTAACAAGTTAGAGCCACAGTATTTGCTTTCAACAGCATCTGGTTACTCATGCATCCATTTATTATTCACATATCCAAAACAGTGTCTTGTCCTGTTACTAAAATGTCATTCAGTAATCGCATGTGTAGAGTCCTCTTTCCTATATGTTTTCTTTTTCTCTTTGATAAATCCTGAGTATCTTTTATTTTTTCATGCATCGTCCTTTCAAACATTAACAATGGTTTTGCTGGTAGTCTCTCATATCGAGATGAACCACTTGTGCCTGCTGCTTTACTGCTCTGATTCCCAACATTATGTCCATCTTCTTAATTCATGTCTTCTTTTCCTTTTTTTTTTGAGATCTTGGATTGTCTGCTCTGGATTCAGATTGGCTTTCAAATATAGAATGTAAAAGATTCTTAAATGAGCATTATATACAAATTTGAACTGAAGATTCATTTTTTTTACCAACTTTTATGTTAGGAAGGAAAATATTTCTTTTATAATAAGTTTGAGATTAATAATTATTATCCCTGAACAATCTAGCCTCCCCTGCTTTCAGGATTTGACCTCTTTTCCACAGTTTAATGTTCTCTTTAAGCTGAAAGGTTTGAAGTTTTATTGCTCTTGGTCATGGCTTTTTCCTTACAGTTATTCTAAGTATATTAACCCCTTGAACCTTATCTATTGCAATATCAAATAATATTATTCCAGATCATTTATTAATAAGGCTTCTCATGAGCTCCTTACAGTCATTTTCTTCTGCTAATTCCTGCACTGACATGCATCTCAGGTTTGCTATCCTGATCTGTTCTCTAGCTCATTAAATTTGTGACTCAGTTCCTCTTGCTATACTTCTTGCTCTAGCGGTCTCTTCTTCATTTGTTTCTCTGCTGCTTGTAATGTGACTAAGCTAAGTGTTCAGAGAGTGATTCCTCTATTTCCTGGATCCTTTTACTTTTAGAAATTACATATACCAATAAAGTCCCATTTATTTTCAAAATCTTTGCATAAATTTGATCTATCTTTCTTCTAATGAACTAGTTGCAGATTTTTTTTTTCTGAAGCAACCCTGCTGTTCCTTTCCTCCCATTTTCCATGGTAAATTGGAATGGTGCTCTCTGCAAATGATTGTATTTTCGGTAGTTTATCCTCTTCTTTCTGCTGTTTTCCTTTTTGTTTTCCTACTAGATGTGATAGGCTTCCTCTGATATCACAATCTGGAGCTGTCTCATGTCTAGTCAGTCAGTGCCATACCAGAAGTTCTCCTGCTTTAATGTTTATTTCTGTCCTTTCTGGCTAGAAAAATGATGAAGGTGTACCTTAGATCAGTGCTTTGAATCCATTTTAAACCTAAACTGAGATTTTTTTCTGAGTATCTCTGCACCAGGACTATATTACACTTGACTTTGTTCTAATACTTCTGTTGCTAGAACTGTTTTTGAAGCATTTTATAGTATCTGAATTATAGGTTCATAGGTAAGTGCCAGGCTAGCTGCCTTTGCAGATCATCTCAAGCCTAGCTAAATTCCATTCAAATGTGAGAATCAAACCTTGCACCTTGCATACGGGAGGTAAACACTTTAAGCATTATGCCAACCCCATTAATTCCAGTATAAACATTATGTTGTTCGTTAACTAAAACAATTTAATTAGCCAGGATCTGAGTCCTACTTAGAAACTGAACCAGTGTTCTCTCCTGTCTATCTCATTAATCTGGGCATCTTGGGGCAATGTAGCAATTGCCTCATGTACACAGACAACCCTCTCCTCCTGCCACCCAACACTACAACCTGTGAGAGATGCACTTATCTAGCCAAACTGGAGGTAAAGCTCTCTCCAACCAAGACTGAACTTGACAGTCAAGAGGAGAAGGTAAACACTTGTACCACACCACACTCATCACATAGTCCCACTAAATCTACATGACCAGAATGCACATAGAAACACAAAAACATTTATGGAGGATCTCAATAATAATCCGCTCAAGCAACAGAGACCTCCAAAGCAGAAACACAAGCAACCTCCACCCCCCCAACACAACCCAAATGACACATAGCCCACAGACTCAGTGTACCACTCAACCACAGCCCATAAGGCAAACCAACGTACCCAACACACTAGTCATAGGTGACTCTATAGTGAGGCACACAGATGTCCTACTCACCAGATTAAACAAGGAGAAGGTTACTGTCAGCTGCCTGTCGGGTGCCAGGATCCGCCACATAACCCATGCACTCAGGTCACTCCACAACAAGTACAAATATGACTCTGTGATTGTACATGTTGGTGTGAATGACCTGAGACATACCTCCCTGGACTACATGAAAAGAGACATGGAAGAGCTCTTTGATCTTGTAGCCCAGGCAGGTATGACCCTAGATTGAGTAGCATTCTGCCATCACCAAGAATGATACCGCAGTACAAGGATAGAATGATTGACTTCAACAATTGGCTAAGCTTCTGATGTCATTCTAAGGGGATCCAGTATCTGTCTGCCTGGGACGACATGGTCGACAAACCACAATGCTTTGCCAGAGATGGCCTGCACCTATCTCCCCTGGGATTCTGGATACTGGCAAAGGCTCTTGCCACCCTATATAGTGCCTTTTTAGGCAAGATTCAAATTACAAATTCACCACCATAACAGGAACAGGCGAGCAAAAACTGAGGGTAATGCTACTCAATGCTAGAAGTCTAAATCTCAAAATGCACTCACTCGAGGCACTCCTTAAAATGGAGAACATTGATATCTGTGCAGTGACTGAGACTTGGCTCAAGGCTCCAGAGAGCACCCCTGCACTACCAGGCTATAACTCATACCACACTTTTCAGCTATGTAACCTGGACCAGAACACCAAAGGCGGACGTGTGTCCATATTCATAAAGGATATTCACATCTCCAGGCTAGTTGCTCAGCATAATACATCCAAGGTTATCCAAGTGCAACTAACTCTGGGCAAAACTGCAATCCAAATTGTAGCTTGCTACAGATCCCCCACCATGCTCCAGGATTCCCACTCCTGTTTTCTTGATATACTGGAAAATATTAGGGTTCACCCAAACACCCTAATAATGGGCGATTTCAACTACCTCACCATTAACTGGGAAAACTACTCATGTACCAACTCCTTTGCTCAACGCTTTCTGGAATTCATAGATTCCAATGCCCTGGATCAACTTATCCACACCCCCACCAGGGGCAACAATATTCTAGACCTAGTCATTACCAACATGGGTGAGCTGTGTTCCACACCTGAAGTCAACTCCTCGTTGGTCTGAGTCGACCATAAACTAATCACCCTAGATATTCACATCCCACCCCCACCCCATTATGGAAACCATGGTAAAAAATTTCTCCAAAGTCAATTTCATGCTTCTTAAGACAGAAGTGGCGAACTTCACGACACCCATGCAGATGGACAATACAGTTAAAACTGCTGAATCCTACACAAATGCACTCTATAAGCACTTACATGAGTGCATGGATTGTGCTATCCCAAACAGAACCAAGATGCTATCCTCCAAAAAAAAGGAAGGCAATCTGGTGGTCCCCTGCCATAAACAAATTGCACAACAGAAGGAAAAAACTGTTGCAAAAGAGAGTAAAAACCCATGAGTGGAGGAGCTCCCTGGTCAGCCTCAGTAAGAAGCTATGATCCATTATAAGATCCTCCAAAGCTAGCTACGAAAACAAAATTATCACTGATTCTAAGGACAATCACAAAGCATTCTATAGTTATGTCAAGAATATCAGTGGCAACACCCAGATCTGCTATGAGTTACAGCACAAGGGCACGAAAATTACAGAACCAACTGATTTTGCCAACATCCTAGCAGATAGGTTCAGTGCTAACTTTACCCCCCTCTCACCCCCTAAAGGGCCCATATCTATACAGGAAGAATGCACAGTCCCTGTAATCACAGCTACGCAGGTAAAAGCTGCACTCTCTAAAGCCAAAAAACACAGCATCCATGGGACTGGACAACATCCCAGGCTGCATTTTACATGAACTTCAGAATGAACTGGCTCCCCACCAAAGCGCCATGTTCAATCATAGCCTCACATCAGGCTTTCTTCCCACTGAATGGTGCACAGAAACAGTTATCCCACTCCACAAAGGGGGAGCCACTACTGATCCTGGGAACTATCGCCCTATTAGCCTGACAAGCCTGGCCTGCAAGGCCATGGAACGTATCATCATGGAACTCATAAACAAAGACATTGGTAACCTCCAAACTCTGGACCCCACCCAGTTCAGGTTTGTGAAAGGCAGATCATGGCCTCCTGAACCTGATCGACTTCTTTGAGGTATTCACCAAAACCGTAGACGAGGGTAAGGTGGTTCACATAGCCTGTCTTGACCTACTCAAAGCTTTCAACACCTTCCCCCATTCAGGAATTATAGCTAAACTCACTAAACTAGGTATAAATCCCTACATCACAAGATGGGTTGCCAACTGGCTCACTGACAGAACCCACACTGTAAAAGTTGCAGACTCCAAATCTGACTTCCAACCAGTGATAAGGGGAGTACCACAGGGTTCAGTCCTGGGACCTCTCCTGCTTGGTATCTACTTCTCTGAAGTGTAGGCTAACACAGAAGGCCTCTGGCTAATGAAGTTCACAGATGATTGCAAACTAGGAGCCATAGTCGTGTCCTCAAATGATGTGGACATCCTACAGAAGGGCCTCACTGAGACAGATGCCTGGTGTCAGAGCCATGGCCTCTAGCTCAATGCCAAAAAGTGCATTGTCATCCCCTTTGTTAAAAATCTGTATTCATGAACTAACACATAGGCAGCAGTCTACTTAACACTGAATGTGTGATGAGACCTTAGGACCCAGGTGGATAGTAGTCTCTCCTTTGATAATCACATCGCCACAGTAGTCAGAAGTCCTTTTATGTGCCACACCTCATCACAAAAGGGTTTTCATCCAGGAAAAAAGAGGTCATTGTTCCCCTCTACTTGACACTCATTAGACCAATTATGGAGTACAACGCCCCTTTTGGAATGTACCTCACAAGACATCTGCAGCAGCTGGAAAGGCCACAGAAGTACCTCACAAACAGGATTACTGGCCACAAACAGATGCCCTACACTGACCATCTCAAAAAACTCCAGCTTTACTCCGTAGCATATCGCCTACTCTGAGGTGATCTCTGCCTAACATATAAAGCTATGTCAAACCCAGAGCTGTTGGACATGCTCCACTTAAAGAAATCCCAATCCCTCTGACCTACATGCTCTAGGGAACCTAAACCTTGTCACCACAATAAACAGAACATGCCAGAGGGATAGATTCCTGTCCCAGAGACTTCCCATACTCTGGAATAAACTACCTATCTATATCAAACAAAGTTCCTCATTAGCACTCGACAAGAAAAGTCTTGATGAGTGGATGGGAAATAGGAAATACACCCCGGGGATCACTTCTGTGGCTCTGCTCGACAGTGGTACAGGAAAGCCAGGGAACCTTGTTGGCTAGGCTTACTTAGGCCCTTGGGCAGATAGCCTAGTACCTACCTATGAACCTATGAAGTAGTTAGCCATGTGAGATGGTTGCTTCCTATCATTTTAGTGTCTGACCACCTCTGACTTGTTGCAGAGCTATTTGCTATTTGTTTTTTGTTTTTTTCTCATACTTGTTTTGTTTTAATGTACTTCTACTTATATCAAGGCTTAGTGTTTCTTTCGGTCTTTTCTCTCTGGACTAATTTTGAAGATGTGACATTTTTTTTCTGAGTGTTCTTACACAGAAATGTAAAACCTGGTTGGTACTTGTATTTATTCTAATATTTCTGTTGCTGGGATGGTTTGCAAGCATTTTACTGTAAGTAAATGTGGCTGAAATTTTTTCCCCATCCAGTTCTTGATGGGTTTTTAAAGTCAGTGCAGTAGCACAGCTAGGGTGGGGTGAGAGGGGCAACTGCCCCAGATGCAAAATGTTGTGGGCCATAGTCAGCCAATCCCAATGTAATGTAATACTGGCTTTTGAAAGCCAGTATTGAATTTGCTTAAAAACTAAGCACTCTGTATGTGGTCTATGCTCTAGCAAATGCTTTGCAACAGTTTAAAAGTAAAAAAAAAATCTCTTTTTCTAACTAAAAATTGAGTACTGTAGTGCTCTTTGCTGGCAGGGTATAAATTATAGCAACTGTTTGCTACATCTGTAGCAAGAAGTTTGCTACAGTTTAAAAGAAGATTTTTTTTTAAAACTAAAACATGAGCACCATAATGTTCCGTGCAGACAGGGTATCATTTGTAGCAACTGCTTGCTAAATTTGTAGCAATCTATTTACTAAAGTTTAAAAGAAGAAATTATTTTTAAAAAAGTATTGAAAAGGGGTCAGGGCAGAGCACAGAAATTGGATCTGAATGGTTGGGGCAGGAGGGGGCGGGCAAGTCATGCAAATGGCCACCTGGTTGGCGTGCCAGTAGAAGGAACATCTGTTATTTTATTTTTTGACCTTCAGTGGAAGAGCTGGGGGTGTGAGGATGTGACTGTAATAGTTGATCAGCTTAATACAATAAAGCAGTTAATCTAATTGTAATAAGCAAATCAGCATATTACAATAAAGTGCTTTTTTTCTCTTCACTTGAAGAGCTGAGGGGGTGGAGCTGTGGATCATGGTACAGGCACAGGGTGCTGGTTAAGCCAACTATGATTCTGAGCCAGTGTACACGTTGTTATCCACCCCACATATTCATCTGGCAAAAAAATATATATATATCTCCTTTTCCTCTTTCATTGTGTTGTCAGTAAGCATAAAAGTATCATTTGTGAATTCACCCTTTTTAAGCTGTTTAAATACTTTTACCCTCTTACAGTATTCCATATATCCAGTAGACTGAGTGCCTACCCAGCCAACTATATATTGCTCTTTTGTTTGTAGTGAATGGCTCTTGAGTTAACCACTCTTACTATAAAATGTGTTTGGAAGATACTCAACTGATGAGTACTAAAAAATAAGTCTGGCAGTTCTTCCCCTTAAGACTGGTAAATCTTAATTTACCCTCTGTTTTATTCTTCCTGCCTGTTTAATGTACAGTGCAATACCTACGAGTATTAATTCGTTTTTCAGTCTTACTTTTAAAATCTGCAACATCTGGGACAAGAGTGCCATTCATTAGACAGCCAACTGTGTAATTTGTTATATTCTACCATAATTTCATTGACCCTCTGCTGCATTTAATTTTAGCCAATTTATAGAGAAATTAAAGGTAACTTAGTATAACACAAACAGAAATTACAATATGGAGTGAACCGAAAGCAGGCTTATGGTATATTTAGAGAAAGCCAAGAGAGAGAAATTGATAAAAGTAAGGAAGTGAGTGAAAAAGGGATGGTAAGGAGATGTAAGGTATGAATGGGTACTTGTTCAACATTTAGGGATTTAGTTTATCCTGATGCTGAACCAAAACAGAGACAGATTTTGGTTAGGAAGTCTTTCAGAATGGTTTTGACATTTAAGCATTGGACAAAATGAAAGGCCAGTCTATTAATTTCACACCTGTTGCCAACCGTTTAGTGGTAGGTCTCCTAAAACATGTACTGCATGCTTTATGCTCACAGATAACAAATTTATTCTCAACACCAATAATTCCATCTGTGGGAGGTGTAAATATCTAATTAATTTGGCGGCATCTCTCTCACCTAAAACTTGACCTCTGAGCTTCATAAACTTCCACCACAATCCTTCACTAATCAAGGCAAAATGTCTTATGCCAAGGCTGTAAAAAATCACTCCCAAAACCTCCTAGAAATAAGAATACTAAGTATAAGCAGAACATCTGGCCACTCATCCACCTTGTGCATACCTATCATAAAGACTTACCTTGGACAAAACCAAAGCAAATCTACTACTCTGAACCAGAGCAGCAGCAGCAGAAATATTATAGTGAGAGATGACACTATTGTCAGACACAGTGCCTTGTCACTCACAAGTCTGAACAAGGACACGGTCACAGTGAGTTATGTCAATCTCTTACACCAAAAGCCTCCAGCATGAGCTCTTCTTGGTAAACCGATTTGTGTACTAAGCACAGTCTCAAACTAAATGCTACAAAGTTTAGTATTGCCAATTTTAGCAGACATCTTGTCCCCTCATATTGTACAGACAACAGGCCACTACAGAATGAAAATGTAGTCATGGACCTAGAAACCTGGGTTAATAATTCCCTCTCTTTTGACCATCATGTAACAACGATTGTCCAGAAATCTTTTTTTTATTTAGCACAGATAATCGCAAAAGGAATATCTCCAAACACTAAAGAGATAGTCACTCCCTTAAACTTAGCATTGATTGGACCAGTTATTGAGGAAAATGTCCCCTTCTGTATGTAGCTCACTAAACATAAAAAAAAATAATTAGAAAGACCGCAAAGGTTCCTAACTTAAAAAGAACATCAAGAGAGAGGCTGGAAGCTCAATCCCTTAATTCAGTACCTTATGGGCTTTTGAGGGGAGCCTTGATTACTACCCTATAAGATACTGAATCATCTTGGACCTCCTGTACCTCCTTGCATCCAATGGCACCACCAATACTACAACAAAATACCTAAATCTTCACCATCAGATATTAAATTATAACTAAGTGCCTCCCAAACCTCTGGAATAATCTCCCCTTTCTTATTAAGCAGTGTAATTCACCATCTTTGTTTAAATATACCCTAGATGACTGGATGGGTATTTGCAAATTTACTCCAGGATTGACTGGTATGGCCCTCCGAAAGAAATGAGGTTATAATTTGAGGGAGGTCACTGGCAAAGCATAAATAAAATATATGAAAGATGGGCCTAGTCCATGCATGCATCTAGTCTCTGTTAGGCCTCTCCATATGGTCCTCCAGTTACTAAACCTCTCACCCTTGCCCATTGCTGTATCCAGTCATTATACCCCTAGTGTTCTATAACAGGAAACACATAAAATAGGGGCAATAAGTAGGCAGCATATGTATTATGTATGACAAATGTGAATATAAAAAATTAAACTTCAAAGTACATGTCATTTGTGCTATCTTGTTTCTTCTATCTGCATGAAACCTCATTTAACAAGGAAAACCCAGTCTGTGACATTATGTTGTACTAGTCTGATGAAGGACAGCTAATACTTAAGATATTTCTCTGAGAAAGTTCTATTATCATTATAATAGGATGCAGTTTGTTAATTTTTAGCAGTCTAAATTTTGAGTCGATTCTAAGGTGAGAAATATTTTCTGTGCCAGTATTCAAAATGTCTTAAAGTGACAGATGACTGCCTAAGGATAATGCTTCCATTTATGAAAAAGATTTAACCATGGCATAAAACACAAGCTCATTTTGTACTATACACCAGAGGAGTATGCAATCTTGCCAACTATCGGTATATGTCAGTAGCTAAGCTGAGTTCAGCACACTCACATACTGTATATTAGCTATGTTTACAGGAAACTTTCCAAGTAGTTTACAAAACTTTCCAGTAGGGGACTTGTACTGTACAATCACTGCAGTAACATAGCTGTGAGAGAGTGAGAGGAACAACTGGAAGAATTTGAGAGAAAACATCTGGAGAAAGAAATAATCTGAGAAATTTGTCTTATTTCCCACTGTAGTGTGATCTCTAGATTTGGTATATATAGTTGGGGGCTGTGGAGGGTGCAGCCCTCCACCTTGGTTGGTTGTGTTCACGATGTTGGACAACTATGGCCATTCAATGATTTACATTTTCAAAGAAGTAGTGGTTCGATAATTTTCCTTTCCAATGTTTTAATTACGATATTTAGCCGTTCAAGATTTTTTTTCATTCGGTAGCCAAACACAGACCCTGGACATCATCATATGTGAGCCTAGAAAATTCCTGAGAATTAAAAGAAAGCATCAAGAATGGAGAATTAAGAAAAGTAACTATCATTCAGACACCCATTTAGTCTTTCTATACTAGAAAGAATGAGTTTATTATAGATATCATAGGCAGTCTATGTATGCATATAATGATCATCATCAACCCTATTTGTTCCCATTTCCTACATGGGGTCAGGGTGTCATGTCAATTGTTACCATCTCTCTCTCAATTCAGTGCCACTATCCTGCCTTTTTCAACAGTCATGCCTGACTGTTGCAGGTCTTCTCTCACACAGTCCATCCAGCTCTTTGCTGGACACCCTTGTTTCATCTTGCATTCTTCCTGCCTGTCCCAAATCTTCTTCACCAGATTTTCTTCTGCTTTTCTGCACATGTGCTCAGGCTATTGTAATCTGTTTTCTTTGACCTTCTCTGCAATTGGAGCTACTTTGGCTCCTGCTCTGATGTCATCATGTGTTTTCTCTGCTGTCATTGTCCTTGCATTCTGTTAGTGTTAGCTTAGAGGTACTGGGGGAAAATCTGATGCATTCTTACATAAAAGTCTTACCTGTTACACTTGTCCACCTGTTATGATCTCTAGCATCTCATAACACAACTTATATTCACTCTTATGGTAGTCTGAGTAGAAATTATAATCTTTTTCTAATGAAGATATTGGTATTTATTTTATTTTACCTGTATGTTGAACATATAAATCCAATGAACACAAATGTCCCTTTTCAAAGGTGACCAGGGAGCACCATCTGATTAAGTGGTTTACTCAGTCAGGCAGCAGGCAAATGAACGTGGAAGGAATCAAACCCTGTACCATGGGCACAGGAAGCAGTTCATTAGCAGCTCAGATCTTTAGTCCTCTGTGCTATTTGCAAAAATCAGTCAGCCCGCATAAATTAGTCATGCCATCCATCATTTCTTGAGCTTCATTTCATCTTCTTCACCATCCAATGTATTAGCTCATAATTCTTTACTGAATTCCAGTCCCCCATAAATTGCAGGTAAACACATACTTCCCAGCCATCTTAGGCACTTCATCTCCATCACCTCTAGCGTCCTCAACTGCTCTGCCTTTACTGACCAAGTTTCTGTACCATACAGCAGTACTGGTCACACCACAGTTTAATACACCTTACTTTTTAGCTTTTTTGGCATTTTTTTATCATATGCTACCCCTGAAACTCTATGCCATTTGGCTGCAGCCCTTCTGATTCTAGCTTTGACCTCCTCATTCAGACATCCCTTTTCCTCAACCACCCTTCCCAGATACTTGAAGCCATTAACCTGTTACACTATTTCCCTTCTATCTCATTTCTAAGCTTATTCTGATTTCCCCACTTGCTGCCATTGGAGCTACTTTGGCTTCTGCTCTGATGTCCTCAGTTTCATCTCATGTGCCTTCAGTTTTGCATTCTATTCCCCTATTCTTTGCTGAAGTTCTTGCTCATAGAGTCTGCTTGTAATACCACATTGTCTGTATACAGCAACTTTGTTGATCTGTGTCCTCTGTCCTGTTTGCTAATATAGTCCATCACCATTACGAACAGCAGTTGGCTCAGAGTTAAACCCTGATGCACATCCACTCCCACTGGGAACCCCTCTGTCAGACCAAACACTGTTCTTACTTGAGTCATTGGGTCCTTGTACACAGCACATACCAATTCTAGAGATGTTTCTGGGACTTTCAACCATCGCAGGGCTGCCAAAATCAGCCATCTTGGGACCTTGTCATATGCTTTCTCCAGGTATAGGAATGTCCAGTTGGACTATTTCTTCATCTCTAGTTTCTTTTCAACTATCTGTCTAACTGTAAACATCAGATCAGCTATGCTGCATTCTGATCTGAATGAAAACTGCTCAGCTTCCATCTTTCTTTCTACTACTCAGCGTATTCATTTATTAGTCACCATCTTCAGAACTTTCATGCAGTATGACAAGAGTCTGATACCTCCGTACTGCACACAGTTGTGGATGTCCCCTTTGTGCGTGTGCACTGGCACTTGTATGCTTATTCTCCAGTCATTTAGGGTGTGCCTCTCTTTCCATACTGCTATGAATAGCCTCATGAGCCATTTTTCCCCATCTCACCCAACATCTTGATCATATCTGCTGTGATCTCATCTGAGCCTGCAGCTTTCCCTGAACTAATTTTCCTCAGTGCTGTTTTTTTTTTTATTTTTTAGGTTGAGCTCCTCTTCTTGTTTCAGTGGAGGCTATGTCTGGGACAATACAACATCTGTGTAGTTTTCTTCATTCAGAAGCTACTGGAAGTACTCCTTCCATCTACCTTTGATGTCCTGTGGAGTAGCGAACAGGCTGTTGCTGGCATCCCTTATGAAGGTGTCTAACTATCTTCTTTATTTTCCTGTCTTTACCTTGCAACCTAAGAATTTTTGTGCTATCTATTGACTCACTTTCCAGAAGCTAGTATAGTGCCTCTGATGCTTTGTTCTGTACTATAACAACTAATTTTTTAGTCTTTTTTGTTAGCCAACCAGTATTCCTTTTTAGCCTAGTCTGTCTTTTCTATCTCCCATTTTTTCCTGCACTCCTTTCTTTTGATGACTTCCTGAACTTCTGAATTCTCTACCACCAGTTTTCCTTATGAACCTTGCTTCCATACCTGGCTTGGCCACATATCTGTTCTATAGTCCTTACACATGCTGTTTTGAGGCACTGCCATTCTTCAACTCCAACTATTTCTTCTTCCTCTTCTTGAGGTGCTAGAGCCTGAGTAATTCCTTGAAATCCTGTGCTTTTTCTCCATTCAAATTTCAGGTCTTCAGTCTAGTTTTTGTTGACCTTAAAACTTTTTCTGACCACTGCTGTGTGTAGATTGCACACACATCCCTGGTGAAACAATCACGATTCTACCCCAATGTCCTTTGCTTACTAGGAGAAAGTGCACCTGAGTTGTGTTTTGGCCATTTTTGTATGTGCTCTTGTGACTGTCTCTCTTGCTGAACTGTGTATTCGCTGCCATCAAGCCATTTCACTTCCAAGGCAGAAGCCTCTCCTTCTTTATTCCTGTTGCCCCACCCATGTGGACCCAGGCAGTCCTCATATCCTGCTCTGTCTGTCCTGATATGCGCATTCACGTGTCCCATTATCAACACCTGTTCATGTTCTCCTTTATCTAGTAGGTGCTGCAACTGTTGTCTGAATGTACTCTTTTCCTCACGATCACAACCCTGCTGTGGGTCATAGGCTGATATTATAAATACTGCCCTATCTTTACACTGGAGTTTAATTGCCATGAGTCTGTCACTAATTCTGATGACATCCCTCACTGTCTTCTGAAGACTTTTCCTCACCACAATTTCCACACTATTTCTAGTCCGTACTCCTCTTGAGTAGTAGACTATGCATCCAAAGCCAAGTGACTTTGCTGCATTGCCCTTCCATCTTATCTCCTGAAAACATAGTATGTCCAGCCTCCTCCTTACCATCATGTCATCCATTTCCAAGCTTCGTCTTGTTAGTGCACCTAAACTGAGTGTAACAATCCTTAGATAATGTTTGCAAGTTGATTTTTTTTTTCAACAGAGCTATCCCAGGTAACAAGCTGGGTTTTATGGCAGGCACACACTGGCCAACAGGGGCACATGCACCCCTTAGCATGGGGTCCCTGGTGTAGGTCAGAGTAGGCTAGGTCATCAACCCACTTATCACTAACAAATACCCATGAACATTTTTGGTGACCCTAGTCAACATGATCAAATCACCTAGAGCCAATTTTTACACTGTCAAGTGGCTATCCCTGACATACTGTCCAGTTTGAAATCTATGTTCACTTATATACAGGGTACTGTGCACCACAGTTGATGCTCAAAATGGTTGGTCTATACAACATTTCCCCTATATGGCATGATCTATTCTGTGCTACTGCCAATAACTCCATTCTTGGGTGAGTTTGAGGGGGAAATGCTCAGCATGTTTTTTTTTTTGGTCTGTTTTTTTTTTCAGAGGTAGAAGGAACCCCAAAGTGACAGAGACAGAACATGGAAACCTCATACAGGTAGAGGCCAAAGATCAAGAGTGAACCTTGTAATTTATGCATGGGACACAAAGACCTTAAACATTATGCAAACTGGCCTCCATTATCATTTATTTAGGATTCTAATATGTAGCTTACAGACAGAAAATGGAAGTGCTATACCCAATCAGGTTCTAATCTACACAGTGTAAATTGTAGTAGCTGGTACATTGTGAAGTCAAATTATTGTTTACCTGCCAAATACTGTAATAAAAAAAATTTAAACCATATTTACACTGTCTTCTTTGGCATTCCTTTATACAACTTTCAGATAACACTAAGAGCTAACTCATTACATTCTTTTTTCTCTCTGTGTGATGGCTGCTGACATTAACACTTCTGAGAAAGGTAATTCTAACACCATTTCTTGACATCTTACTGCCACCTCCTTGGCCCAGCAGGCTGAAATATCAGCTGCATACTTTGACAGATCACTGGTTGTCTACAAATATCATGTGTCTACACCTTCCCATGATAAGCACTTCATTTACCTGTTCTATTAGTTTATCCAATTGATGTCTTAAGGTAATTTTTACTGAGATCTGAGTTATCTTTTTTTGCTTGCCTAGGCTTCTGATCCCCTTTCCAACTATATCATCAAAAACCTCTTCCCTTTCCTCACATTAGGTCTCATCTCCTTCACTTCCTGCCTCATGTCACTACTTCTTCTTCCTGTAATATTTCCACCTTCTCTTCCATCATTTTTAAATCTTCTTCACTATCTATGCTGGTTTCCTCCCTCTCCTTGGTGTATATAATTTCTTTTCCATCCATACTATATTCTTTCTGCAAGGACTCTCCACTGTTATATTTCATTTACTCTTTACATCTCACATCTAACTTTCTCTCTGAGCCCACGTCTCTCCTGTTCACCTTGCAGTGTTGGTTCCTGTCCATCCACCTCTGGTTCTATCGCCCCCTTACTGATTTTGGGTATCTAATTCCACTATGTTTTTTTTCCTGTTGTCTTCCCTTTCACGGCTGCATCTCTAGTAAATTACAAGACAGTGACTAACAGTTTATACATCATCTTTAGCTTTTTAACACTTAAACGCAAAAAGCATGGGTTTGTTTTGCAGCTTCTGGAGAAGAACCTTTTAAACTCACCCAACATATGCGATAGTGCCAAGCAGCTGGACAGTTATATGTGGTCACATCTGTACTGGGCCACAAAACAAAATTGTGTTGGACTGCTGTAGTAAAATAACACGGTATATCACTTTAAAACAACTAGTTGTGATGTGAACTCTCCTACAACAGTATTTTTTTTTTAATTTTTGCTATTATGCTTCATTAAAAGCAACGAGGAGTACATTTGGGCCACATATGGCTTTCTATGTATATATGCATACAAATGCTTCTGTTTCTTCAAAGAGATAAAACAAAGGTATACCAGCCAGGTTGTTAAGTTAGTGAAAGAATTTTCTATTTGTCAGAAAATATATACATATATAACACACACACACACGCACACACACGCACACACACACGCACATATGCGCGCACACACACACACACACACACACACACACACACACACACACACGCGCGCGCACACACACACAGAGCAGTTGTTCTCATGGAAATGGAGCACATCGGCTTTGTGCAGTTATTTTTTCTACCACACAGTGGCACTTTAAACTACTTACAAAAGTAAACCACTACAGAACTAGCATAGCACAAGCTCTTGAAACTTACTGAAGACATGGTTATGCCTTAGCAGTCACACCAAATAACAGAACTATGCAGTATCAGCGTATCAGTTGTATGTGGGTAGGGAGAGAGCATACTTTCTGTTAAAAGTCCACAGAGTGCTTTAGCACAGTTTTATTGCTAAACAAACCCACTGTACACACTTTGCTGGTCTTTGGCCATTTATGCACATAGCACTAAGACTTTTGGGAAACTCTAGCACACTATAATGATTTGCATTTACATTACATGAGACATGTCTTAAATTTTAATTAAGTACAACTACAATGTATTGTGTTAAATCAGTCAAAGTTTACTGACTGGAGTTTATAATCTTGCTTATCTTTTCTCTTGCACAGTCTGCACTGCATCTCTTTTAACTCCTACTAATTTACATATGCAACATTAAACTCCATATTGCTACAGTCCAAGTTTTTTTTTTTTCTGTTACATGTGTACTTAATGAATGGAATGAATGGAATGAATAATACAATCAGAACTTTTCATAAAAGCCTTTCTGGGTACATACATAGTCAAGACATTTAAGGAAATGTTACCGAGAACAATTTAATTTATAGGCCGAAGTGCATCAATGACACAACAGCAAATGGACAGATCAATACAGTGGTACTGTGATTTCTCCAGTACTACTTTCCAAAACAGAAAACAGCACTTTTGGAAATATTTTCATGTTCATTCTGACTTTCAAAAAGATTGCCCGTGATTGCATGCATCGCTGTAGAGCAATGCATCTGTGTGCATTACTTCAAATATAACTGAATAAATGGGTCTTTGTACTTTCACACATACATTACAGTGTAAATCAGTTGTGCAGGAATGGATAAATGACAGTAAAGCTGAATGTGAGGTATTCACAGTAAAAAGCACCACTCTTGCCCTTCAAATATTGATTCAAGCAGAAATGAAAGAGCAGTAAAGAGGTATTGGTATGATTTGAGGAGCTAAGCAATGCATGGAATGTAGGAAGCTCAAGAAACAGGTTAATAAAGTACAGTGATGCAGAATAAACATCACCTGGCCTGCACTGGCTGCAGCTCTAAAAGACCATGCAAAGAGGCCAAAAAATTCAGCTCTACAGACATGCATGGGTTAAATCCTAAATGACTAAACTACTGGCAGGCAATTCAGTTCTCATGACAGTGAAAGCCTGCCAATGGGACTACAATTAACAGTCACAGCTCAGCACAACTCTCCATCAAGATCAAGTTTGACTTGGCTTAGGAAGCAAACAGCGTTTAACCCTATGTTCTACACCAGCTGTATACTGAGCACCAAGAATGAAATAATGAATGGGCTTTACTCTAGTAGCTCAGTGGATAAATACAAGCTGAGGAGATAAGGTACAAAAACAGAACACAGCCACAACTCCAAGTCAGGAATCTTATCTCTGTCATGATTATTAGCACTATTAACCAATACTTTTTTCGTAAAAAAATACTTTTATTTATAAATTGTATTTTCATATTTACAGTATCAGGTAAGTGCTTAGAGATATTATTACGCAAAATAAGCTGGGAGAAGGTTGGACGCTGGCCCAGTAGTTTAAGAGTGTAATACTGTTGACCTCGCCAGTGATGCAGGTTTGAAAGGAGACTCAAGTTACAGCAAGTTGGCGAAGAAAACAGAAATAGTCCAGAGGACCAGAAAAGGAATGGACCAGCACTTTTTTGCTGACTGCCAACAAGAAGCTAGGTTACAGTGTAAGCATTAATGTTGCAACCAACTGAGGGTCATGGGTTCAGTGCAAGTCATTCCTGCATTTGTAGCAATATAGTGAGAGAGCAAGAAGAAGAAGAAGAAAGGAAAAAAATCCTGCAGCTCAGATTTCTTGTACTATCCAATTCGTAAGAGGACATAACTATATGATATTTCTGTGTGTTGGGGGAGCTGGTTACTCTCACTCTCACCTCCCTGTCGTGAAAGACAAACTGTGCATGATTCTGAGAACGAAAGGTCATGGGGAAGTGGGATGTAGTGGGGGACAGCACGGGTGAAAAACTTTTTTTTATTTTGTTTTATTTAAAGATTAATTGTCATGGAGATACGACATCTTTACAGTCAAAAATCATAATACCATTAAACAATAAATAACATCAAACACATGGAATTCATGATGTTCATTAACAGTCACAGCTGAGGTTTACAAGCTTTATTTTAAAACTCTCCTTCTGAAGCTAATCTGTGATGCAGAAGAATACAAGAAGTCCAAATACTTACTAGCACAAAGACCACACCAAAATAGTACAAACTGTTGACCAAAGGGCCTATAAGAGAAAAGTAAACATTACTTCATACAGTCACATAGTAAATTACAAAACATTTCATAATCAAAACAGTTCCTGATGTTGTAACCTCAACTTCAAGCACAGCATACTAGATATCTATAAATGCCTACAAGCTGTGAAGAAACAGCCAATTGTCATAACTTTAAAATATTCTACAACAGCCATCACTAACCAAAATATGTCTGTCACATTCTGAATTATTTTAAAGCATGTTCTGAATAAAGAATGCAGTATACTGACCATTATTAGCATGTTGCAAAAACGTATAAAGTCATTGTGACTTACAGGCTATATTCCCAAATGCTCCCACAAATTAATATGTGCCAGGCAGGAATATGGCTTTTACTCCCACACTGCTGCAGTCAGTATTCAATGCAGCAGAGTCAGCAGTATGGAATTTGACTCCAGCCATGGTATATGGTAAATATGCACTGCTGTCTTGTGAACTAGAAAACACCTGCCACACGCAGAAAACTGGCATTCTTAGTAGCTCAATGGTTAGCACACTTGGCTTTGGTGCAGAAGGCTATGGATTCTATTCCAACAACAGGTACTTGGATTCATTTTCCATTACTGACACTGCAGTGCAACATAAGGGGGGTGCTGCACTCCTGGATGTACTGATCTTGTGATGAGATGTTAAATCAAGGCCCCATCTGAGTGAGTTGGTGGAAGCTCAGGTGACTAAAAGATATCATACAAATTATGGAAGAGAGTAGGACAAGTTTCCCCGGTACATGGGACAAATTTCCGCCAGCTGGTTTGAATACCACCTCAGGTCTCCCCTGAAAAGATGCCACTGGCCTAATGGGACTAACTCGGTCATCATCATCAACCTCCTTCCCCCATTTTTCGAATTGGCTTAGGGAATCATATCAACTGCCGCCAGCTCTCTCTATTCAGTGCCACTCTCCTACCTTCTTTGACAATTATGCCTGAATATTGCAGGTCTTCTCTCACATAATCTGTCCATCTCTTTGCCCTCATTTCCTCTTACCTTTTTCATATTTGTCCCAAATCTTCTTCACCAGTTTGTTTCCTGCTTTCCTGCATGTGTTCCTGAATCACCGTAATCTCTTCACTTTGATCTTCTCTGCAATACGATCTACTTGGATTTCTGTTCCGATGTGCTCATTTCTTACACTGTCTCACAGTGTGCATCCTAACAACTGTCTTAGGCACTTCATTTCCATCAACTCTAGCTTTCTCAACTGTTCTGTCTTTACTGCCAAGATTTCTGTACCATACATCAGTTATGGTTGAACCACGGTTTTGTAAACCTTACTTTTCATTTTCTTTGGCATTTTTCTGTCACCACAGTACATACAACACTGTGTCAGTTGGATGAAGCCCCTCTAATTCTAGTTTTGACCTCTTAATTCAGACTTTCTTTCTGATCAACCACCCTTCCCAGAAACATGAAGCTGTTAACCTGTTCCACTATTTTTCCTTTTTATCTCAATTTGCAGCTTCTTCTGCTCTCCCCATTTGCTGCCATTACAACTGTCATTATCTGTACTCAGTTTCATCCCATATATCTTCAGTTTGCATTGCATTTCCCTATCATTTGCTGAAGGTCTTGTTCAGAGTCTGCATGAAATACCACATTGTCTGCATACAGCAACTTTATTTCTCTGTTTCCTCCAACCTGTTTGCTAATGTAGTCCTTCACCAGTATGAACAGTGGGCCCAGAGCTGAACTGTGATGGGCACCCACTTCCATTGGGGAACCAATCTGTGAATCTGAACACTGTTTGTACTTGTGTAATTAGGTCCTTGTATGTAGCCTGCACTAATTCTACTAATGTTTCTGAGATTTCTAACCATTGCAATCCTGCCAAAATCAGCATTCGTGGGGCCTTGTCATATGGTTTTCCAAGTCTAGAAATGCCCAACTGGACTCTTTTCACATCTCTAGCTTCTTCTCAATTATCTCCACACATAGTCTACACACCTGTGTCTCACAGCCACTAAGGCCTAAACATAAACCCAACATATTAGTCATAGGTGACTCCATTGTGAGACACAGATGTGCCCCTCACCAGGCTGGATAAGGAGAAAGTCATAGTTAGTTGTTTGTCGGGTGCCAGAATCCCCCATATCACCAATGCACTCAAGTCTCTCAACGGGTACTGTTATGACTCTGTAATAGTCCATGTTGGAGTGAATGACTTGAAATGTACCTCCCTGGACTATTCAAATCATAGTTAGCTACAGGCCTCCGACTCTGACACAAGATGCCCACGCCACTTATCTGGACCTCTTTAAATCTATCAAGATTCAACCCTTAACCCCAATCCTGAGTGACTTTAACTATCCAACCATAGACTGGAATAAATACTCATGCCAAAAAACAAATACCCAGAGATTCGTTGATTTCATCATTACAAATGCCTTGGACCATTTGACTGACACCTCCACTTCTTCTTCTTCTTTCGGCTTTTCCTGGTTAGGGGTCGCCACAGTGGATCACCTGTCCGCTCATGATTGGCAGTGGAGTTTTATGGTGTCGAGTTGCCAGCCAGGCACCCAACCTTCCACAGAAGGCACACACACGCGCACACTCACACCTAGGGCCAATTTAGAGTGTCCAATCTATGTACAGCATGTCTTTGGGATGTGGGAGGAAACCAGAGCACCCGGAGGGAACCCACGTGACCACAGGGAGGACATGCAGACTCCGCAGAGAAGGCACCCAGCTGAGAATCGAACTTGAGAACCTCTTGCTGTAAGGCGGCAATGCTAACCGCTGCACCCCCATGGCCGCCCTTGGCTGACACCTCCGAAAGAGGTGAAAATATCTTGGAGTTGGTATTAACCAACAAGAGTAACCACTGCAGCATCCCTACAGTGTCATCATCCCTGGTAAGATCTGACCACAAAGCAATCACTTTTGAAGTCACCATCTCTTCCGACCCCCCCCCCCCAACTTAGGGTCAAACAAAAAAAATTCTCCAGAGCTGATTACAACCTCCTGTGGGAAGGTATAAACAGTTTCACAGCCCCTTCCCCCTCTACAGGAACTGGCACATATGTCCAAACCTACACAAAAGTACTATATGAGCATCTATATAGCTGCATGGAATCAGGAATACAAGACAGGATGAAATCATCTTTCACAAAGAAGAATAAACCTGTGTGGTGGACATCTACAATAAATAAACTCTATAATAAAAGGAAAAAAATTGCTGTCTGGGACCAAGATGGGGCAGGTGTCTAATTGGAAGCAATCTCTCCTTAGCTTGAACAAGCAAATAAGAGCACTAGTGAAATCATGCAAAGTACACTTCTAGTCCAAACTGGCCACATTTATTTATTTATTTACATTTGTTTATCAGGAAAGTCCGACTGGACACAAATCCTTTTTCAGCGGAGGCCCGGGGAGAAAAGCTCCACAGAAAGTTACATATAGATAACATGGTATACAGCCTAGACAGTATCATTTTACATTAATAAAAGGTGTTAGCATGACAAATACAATGGAAGAGTTGTTAAGGTTTAAGTGTATGCATATACAGAACAGAATGCAAGAGTAGTAGGTAAAAGACCGCCTAGAAAACACTTTATCTGACACTAGGGTTATGATAAAGAAGAAAAGAAAAAAATGTTGGTAAGACCTGGATTTAGTTGGGTTTTGGCCACATCTACTAAAGGCAATCATAAGGCGTTCTTCACATATGTCCACAATCTCAAGGGAAGCACCCAGATCTGCTCAGAACTGGCAGTCAAAGACACCACATACACAAACCTTGTAGATATAGCCAACCGGTTTATTATCAAAATGTTGAAATTCATATGGTCGACGTCGAAAGTCATTACACCAAATGTTCAAAATACCGAAAAAAAAATGTCTAAATTTAAATGGTCAAAAAACACTTGCAAACTAACACTAGTGTTCCCCTGCACCCCCCACATCCCCTGCTACTTATATATTACAACTCCGAGATTGCACAACAGTGTAGACAAGGGAAAATCCTTCCCTTGTTTGCAACATAATGTCAACAGGTAATTTGCATGCACTTCCTGTCGACCAAAATGAACTACTTAATATCCATGTGTCGACCATATATGAACGTTAGACCAAATGAATTTCAACATTTTGACAGTAAACCATAGCCAAACTGCTGGCAGACAGGTTCAGTCAAAACCACTCCTCTGTCTCTCCCATCAGTAAAACAGTACATCCCCAGTACCCAACCCCCTCCCCTTAACTCTACGGAGCAAGTCATCACTGCCCCAGCCTCCATGGGACCCAATAACATCCCAGGCTGCATCCTACATGAACTCAGGCATGAACTTGCAGCACCATTAGGCACCCTATTCAACCAACGCCTGAGTACCGGCTTTGTCCCAGCTGAGTGGAGGACAGCTACTGTCATCCCTTTGCACAAATGTGGAGTGACCACTAGTCCAGGAAATTACAGACCCATCAGCCTAACTAGCCTGATCTGCAAGGCCATGAAGCGGATTATCAGGGACCTCATTAACAAGGACATTGGCAACTTCCAGACACTTGATCCCACACAGTTTGGTTTTGTCAAGGGGAGGTCATGCTTGTTAAATTTGGTTGACTTATTCGAGACAGTCACCAAGGCCATAGATGAGGGGAAGATGGTGCACACTGCCTACCTTGACCTGGTCAAGGCCTTCAATACTATTCCCCACTCAGGTATAATAGATAAACTCTCTCAACTAGGCATCAATCAATATGTTACCAGATGGGTAGCAAACTGGCCCACTGATAGAACCCACCTAGTCAAAATAGGGGAAGCCACCTCAAGTAGTAGACCCATTTCAATTGGTGTACTCCAGGGATTGGTCTTGGGGCCTCTGCTGTTTGTGATATACTTCTCAGAGGTGCAGGCCAAATCTAGTGGGCTATGGCTGAACAAGTCTGCAGATGACTGCAAGCTGGGTGCTGTCATCAATTCTCCTAGTGATGTGGGCATCCTCCAAGAACTTCTCACCCAAACAAATGCCTGGTGCCAGAAACATAGCCTCAAACTGAATTCCAAAAAAATGCATCATCATCCCTTTTGGGGAGAATGACGTCCCCACAAATTATCACATTGATAATAAGGCACTAAGCCACAATCAGTCATGAGGACTTGGGCACCCAGGTTGACAGCAAACTGACTTTTGACCACCATATTGCCTCCGTTGTACAGAAAGCTTTCTACATGGCCCATCTCATTAGTAAGGCTATCTCATCCAGGACAAGGTGGCCATAACATCCCTGTATTCTTCCCTTATAAGACCCATTATTGAGTACAATGCCCCTTTCGGCATGTACCTCACAAAGCACATGTAGCAGATGGAGAGACCACAGAGGTTCTATCCTTCATAAATTGGCTAAAACCCCTGTCCCTCTACTCAGTCTCCTACAGACTCCTCAGAGGTGACCTCTGTCTGGCATACAAAACAATCTCAGACCCCACCCTGATGGGACTGCTGCATATCCACAAGTCAAGTTCCACTCGAGTAACCTGCACGGGCGACCTCAACCTGGTCTATGACATCAACAGGACTTGTTGACGGGACAGAATTGTGTCCCAGAGACTCCCCCTTTTGTGGAACAGACTCCCTCTCCACATAAAGCAGAGTACCTCATTAAACCTTTTTAAGCGCAACCTGGATAACTGGATGGAGAACAGAAAATACACCCCTGGGACTCTACCTATGTCCCTGCTGGACAGTGGCATAGGGTGCTGACTTGTTGCAACATGGGCTAAATTCTTGGCTAGGCTTGTAATGGCCTCAGGTCCAATAGTCTAGTAACTTTATCCTATGATCCTATGATCTCATTGCAAACATCAGGTCTGTTGTGCTGCTCCTAATCTGAATCCAAACTGCTCGTCTTACTTTCTACTACTCAGCATATTCATTTATCTATCATCCTTTCCAAAACTTTCATGCAGTCTGAAAGGGTTTGATACCACTGCATTGTCCACAGTTAGTTGTGAATGTCCCTTTTATTCTTGTACATTGACAGTGGAATGCTTATTCTCCAGTCATCTAGGATGAGTCTATCTCTTACACTGTTATGAACACCCTCTGGAGCCATTTCTCCCCTAACTCACTCAACACCTTGATCATATCTGCCCAGACCTCATCTCAGCCTGCAGCTTTCCCTGACGTCATTTTCCATACTGCAGTTCTTACATCTTCTGGGATGGGCTCCTCTTCTTTCATTGTAGGCTCTGCCTGGAGCAATACAGTTTTTGTGGGATTTTCTTCACTCAGAAGCTGCTTGAACTCCTTCCGCCTGCCTTTGATGTTCTGTGGGCTTGTGAGCACTTGTTGCTGGGACTAACCTAGTCAACAAAGTGTACATAAACAGATAAAATAAATAACATCTATACTGTACAGCAACATTTATAATCAATGGCTCTCCAAGATTTCACCTACCACAGAGTGAGGCCAGTTCCTTTCAGTTCAGCCTTAATAGCAGTGGCTGAAATTTGACCAGCATTACTTTGCACTCTCACAAACATGCAACATTTCACAGAATGGGAGGATACATTCTGACTCTTCATCAACTCACCCATCTCCCAAGCCTTAAAATACACTATCACCAATTAAAATTAAAACTAATTAAACAAAAGCACACCTTATGACTTACCCTTACAATACATCAACTTTTAAATATTCATAGGTTCATAGGTAGGTACTAGGCTATCAGCCCTGGGGCCTATATAAGCCTAACCAAAAAGGTTCATTGGCTTTCGCCACCCAAGAAAATTATTTTCCTGTGCCCCTGTCAAACAGTGCTGCAGAAGTGTTCCCCGTGGTGAATTTTCTATTTCCCATCCAGTCGTCAAGATTTTTCTTAAAGAGGGCCAATGAGGAGTTTGCTTGACATGAATGGGTAGTTTGTTCCAGAGTATGGGAAGTCTCTGGGACAGGAATCTATCCCTCCAGCATGTTCTGTTTATTGTGGTGACAAGGTTTAGGTCCCCTGGAGCATGTAGTTTGGAGAGAGTGGGATTTCTTTATGTGTAACATGTCCAACAGCTTTGGGTTTAACATAGCTTTGTATGTTAGGCAGAGATCGCCTCTTGAGTAAACGATATTCAACAGAGTAGAGCTGGAGTTTTTTTAGATGGTCTGCATATGGCATCTGTTTGAGGCTGGTAATCCTCTTAGTGAGGTATTTCTGTGGCCTTTCCAATTGTTGTAGATGTCTTGTGAGATGCATGCCAAACGTAGCATTGTACTCTATAATGAGTCTGATGAGGGATGAGTAGAGAGGAACAATGATCTCCTTTTTTCGAGAGGAGAACCCTTTTGTGATGAGGTGTGCCACATAGAAGGATTTCCTGACTACTGTGGTGATGTGGTTATCAAAGGAGAGACTACTGTCCACCTGTGTCCCGAGGTATCTTATCACACTTTCAGTGTTTAATGAGCTACTGCCTATGTGGTAGTTTATGGGTACCGAGTTTTCCCCAAAGGGGATGACAATGCACTTCTTGGCATTGTGCTTGAGGCCATGACTTTGACACCAAGTATCTGTCTCTGTGAGGCCCTTTTGTAGAATGTATACATCATTAGGTGATTTTATTATGGCTCCCAGTTTGCAGTCATCTGCGAACTTTGTTAGCCAAAGACTTTCTGTGTTGGCCTGCACTTCAGAGAAGTAGATGCCGAACAAGAGAGGATCCAGGACCGAACCCTGTGGTACTCCACTCATCACTGGTCTGAAGTCAGACTTGGAGTCGGCTAATTTTACTGTGTGGGTTCTGTCAGTGAGCCAGTTGGCCACCCATCTTGTGACATAGGGATTTATGCCCAGTTTAGTGAGTTTATCTATATTTCCAGAGTGGGGGATGGTATCGAAAGGTTTGGCGAGGTCAAGATAGGCTGTGTGCACTACCTTGCTCTCATCCATGGCTCTAGTGACTGCTTCAAAAGAAGTCAATCAGGTTTAATAGACATGATCTACGTTTTACAAACCCAAACTGAGTGGGGTCCAGGGTTTGGAGGTTATCTATGTCTTTGTTTATAAGCTCCAAGATGATATATTCCATGGCCTTGCAGACCAGGCTCCTCAGGCTAATGGGGTGGTAGTTTCCGGGGGTGGTGGCACCCCCTTTGTGGAGTGGGATAACCATCGCTGTATGCCATTCAGTAGGCACATAGCCTGAGGTGAGGCTATGACTGAACATGGTACTTAGGTGGGGTGCCAGTTCATTCTGTAGTTCGTGCAGTATGCAGCTTGGGATGTTGTCTGGTCCCATGGATGCTGTGTTCTTGGCTTTGGAGAGTGCGATCTTTACTTGTTCATCCGTGATTACAGGGGCTTTGCATTCTTCTGGTATTAAGGTGGGCCCTATGGAGGGTGAAAGGGGTAAAGTTAGCACTGAACCTATCTGCCAGGATGTTGGCAATATCAGTTGGTTCTGTATATTTAGTGCCATTGTGCTGTAGCTCAAAGCAGATCTGAGTGTTGCAGTTAAGATTCTTGACATAGCTGTAGAATGCTTTGTGGTTGTCTTTGGAATCAGTGGCAATTTTATTTTCATAACTGGCTTTGGAGGATTTTATGAGGGATCTTAGCTTCTTGCTGAGGCTGACCAGGGAGTTCCTCCAATCTTGGGATTTTACTCTTTTTTGCAACAGCTTCTTCCTTCTGTTGTAGAGCTTGTTTATGGCAGGGGACCACCAAATTGGCTTGCTTTTTTTGGAGGATAGCGTCTTGGTTCTGTTGGGGATGGCACGATCCATGCACTCGTGTATGTGCTTATACAGTGCATTTGTGTAAGATTCAGCAGTCGTACCTCTATTTTCCATCTGCATGAGTGTTGTGAAGTTTGCCACTTCTGTCTTAAGAAGCAGGAAGTTGACTTTTTGATGGTGGCTTCCTTAATGGCAGGTGGGGTTGGGATATGGATGTCTAGGATGATTAACTTGTGGTCGGATCTGACCTGCAAGGAGTTGACCTCTGGCATGGAACAGTGGTTACTCATATTGGTAATGACCAGGTCCAGGATATTGCTGCCCCTGGTGGGGGTGTGGACAAGCTGATCCAAGGCATTGGACTTCATGAATTCCAGAAAACGTTGATGATTTGGTACATGAGTAGTTTTCCCAGCTGATGGCAGGGTAGTTGAAATCACCCATAATTAAGGTATTGGGTTGTCCCTTAATATTTTACAGTATCTTAAGAATGAAGAGTAGGAATCCTGGGGCATGGTGGAGGATCTGTAACAAGCTACAACCTGGAATGCAGTCTTGCCCAGTGTTAGCTGCACTTGGATAATTTTGGATGCATTATGTTGAGCAACTAGCCTGGAGGTGTAGATATCCTTAATAAATATGGACACTCCTCCGCCTTTAGTGTTTTGGTCCAGGTTAGGTGGCCAAAAGGTGTGGTATGAATTATAGTCTGGTAATGCAGGGGTGCTCTCTGGAGCCTCGAACCAGGTCTCCGTCACAGATGTTGATGTTCTCCATTTTAAGGAGTGCCTCGCGTGAGTGCATTTTGAGGTTTAGACGTAGCATTGCTTAGCATTACCCTCAGAGTTTGCTTGCTTGTACCTGTTATGGTGGTGAACTTAGCATTTGAACCTTGCCTAAAAAAGGCAATTGTCTCAAAGCAAATTACCCTTCTCACTGGACTAATACTGCACAATTGCATGTAAAATGCATAAACAATTTAACCAGTAAGAAAACATCACCCACAACTATTTGAAGTTGAATAATAAAGTCCTTTACTTGAAATAAATAAGGCAAGGCATTGATTTTCAAAACAAATATGCAGTAAAAAAATGCACAATAAATTGAAAAGAAAACACAAGCATCTAAAAGACAAATAATGGTAAGTAAAAGACTACCATCTAAACTAGAATCTATCTTCTTCTAGCTAAAGATATATTGTACCCTTACTGTTTATGGCTTTCAAGTGTAGAACAGAATTTCAGATTCCTTACAAGCAGTACAGTTTAAGTTCTGTCTTCAGGGCATAGCCGGCCTTAGGCATAGGCCCTCTAGCAGGGGCACTTTTCTAGTATTTATTTGATGTAAGTAGACTAGGATGGGGGCACCGGGTGGTGTGGTGGGGAGCGCTGTGGAGCCCTTTTGCCTAGGGCACCAGTTGACCTAGGGCCGCTCCTGCTTCAGGGGAATCCTTCGGCTACCTTCTTGAATTAACAGTTGGTTTCTTTCCTTATAAGACTCAAAACAGGTCTTCATGTCACTTTTTCTTTTTTTTCAGATTTGGAACATGGCTTTTTTTTTTGGTTTCCACTGTTAAATGTCTAAAGGTAGAAGGGCAACTTTCAGCAAACCATAGTCCAAATAAGGAATAATCCTTAACCTAACCCAGCCTTTGCAAAAACATTTACCTTACAGCAGTGCACACATTTGCAGACCTTAGTTTCATTTCCTCAGAAACAAATGCATGGTTATCTACCATTTACATATTATACATCACTGCAAGAATACAGTGCAACTTGTTTCACTTTTCTTGACATCATACAACTTTAGTGCAACTTCATATCTATTTTTACTTGGAAAGAAAAATAAAATTTTCCCTCATTATTGTAGTTCATCCATATCGCCTTCCTTTCTAGATTCAAGTATTTTTTTAAGAAACCCTCAGGAGACAATGCTTAAGATAACATGTAAATTGCATGTCATATTTTCCCAATTTCTTTTTCTAAAGGACTATGTGTTTAGTAACAGGATAGAAATTTTTTGCAAGTTTTACCTGGTATTTCTGTGCTTAGATAGCTAACACTAATGTTTTCACTGACTGTTGGATCTTCATCGACATGGTAATCTGCCAGCTTAGTATACACTGTCTTTGTCTTAATAATCTTTTGACATGTTTCAAACCCCTTGCAGTAATGATTTTTCTAATGCATGGCCTATATAATATTTGGAAAAGTCTTTTTTACATACCTCATGTTCATTTTGTCTTAAAAAAGAACTATGGCTAGAAGTGCATGGCAACACGTTCTTGAGACAACCCACTACTGCAACACCAGCAGCCTTTCTTTAGGAGTCTAATTTCTCCGAAACAATCCCTTTCTCCAGTATATTTACTGCCTCTGTCTTTGAGAATTAGGGGCCCCTTTGGCCATCTCATTGCAGTTCAAGAGCTGTGCCTGTAAAAAAAATGTTCTTTGTAATGTCACACAGATTTCCTTTAACAGAAGTCCAGCTCTTTTGCACTAATTTGCTTCAGATTCGGAATCAGTACACCATTTTTGTCTTGACATAAATCCTTCCTGAAGAATCCTCCACCTTCTAATAACTGTGGCTCTGGTTCAGGCTTTTCTGTACTACATAGCACTTTGTCAGAAGAAGCCAAATTACCAGCTTCTATTGGAGGTATGAGACTAGCTAGGCCTCATCTGTCCTATGTGCTTGTCTTAATGCTTGGCTGTGTGAAACCACATGTTCACAGGGTACAGTGTTACTGAAGTCAATACCTATTAGAACATCTGCTGTAATACTAAATTATACTACTTGTTTGTCTCTCTACCCCCTTCCAGTCCAAATGAATCTTAACGAATGACATCTAGAAAGTTTTCCTCTCATGGCCCTAGCCAGAGTGGACTGCTTGGGCACGTAATGTTTCTTACTGACAGCTGAGCAGCTGATGGTCATATCTGATGCAGTACCCCCATAACAATAGCTTCTCTATCCTCTTAACAAGACAAGGTGCAGGCCCCTGTGAAGATTTGTAGCATTTACAGTTTGAAAACAACCTACCACTACTGTGCGATTACTTTTATCAGCTCTCTAACATGGCTTTTTTTCCCCAACATTTCATTTTGGAAGTTTGGGTTGTATGTGCCCCAGACAGTTCCCTCCATCTGTGGAATCTGATGTGAGTGTTTAGACTGCCTCCTAAAGTTCCGTTATATCCATGGGTGGTGGTTCTGGATATCCATTTCTTATGCAGTTGTGCCCTCCTAAATACATATAGGTCACTATCTCCACCATTTTTTCAGCAATGTTACATTTCTGATTTGCTAACCAGATTCTTATGTCCTTGAGAAAAGTGCTGATTGAGTGTCCCCTTATAATGCCTCCTAATATTTCAAATGTAGTAACTTCACAGTCACTCACCCACATATAAAGTAAGTGCTTATTTCTGCAATACAATGACTTGAACTGTCATCTGTCTTTTTTCTATGCTGTCTGACTTTTTCCCAAAAGGTTTAGGAGTCAATTTAAAGCAAACAAAATACTTGTTTTTTTCACTTTTAAACAGCCAAAACAATCCTCATTATTCATTATGGATGCAGCATGCATTACCCAACGTATGAGCAGAGGACTTAAAATCCTAATCCATTGCTCCTGGTCTGCTATGAGTTTTTTTTTTTTTTTTTGCAAATTATTTCAAAAAACAGAATAAAACTATCACAGTAATACTCCTGTTTATAATGTGGAAGCAATCTGACACTGACCACAGGATACAGGGTTCAGTTTCATTGTATTTCTCATAATACCTTGGATTAAAGGTTTGCATCTTCATCACATCCTGAAGTTGCTTTTAGCTTTCCTCTCAGTCCTTTTCCTTTTAGCAGCTTGCTCTCACTCCCTCAAGTTCAAGCTGCTTCATTCTCCCTCTTAGTAACTTTGAGGTATTTTTATTTATAGCTCTAGCCTGTTCAGTTCAGTTTGCATTTTAATGTAATACAAGGATTACTGAATTGCTTTGTTGCTCTGCACTTACAGCTGCTGTCTGATTTATGCCTTCCTTGGATACACAGCATAAGAAATTCCCTTGTTTTTGCAATTCTTAGATTACAGTGACTGACATTTTCCATATTTCACAAAGCTCACTACAGCCTATTTCCTAATTACTCTGACTAAAACATACAATAACTGCTGTGGAAGGTATACTGATGTATATTTACTTGGGGATACAAGGGTATGCACACTTTTCAATAAACTGAACTGTTTACAAGCTATTAAATTCCAATTTACGAAATTCAGCCAGTGCCACCAAGTAATATTTGATGAATAGGCTTATACTCTTAGCTGTTGCCACCAAATGGGTTTAAACCATTCTCGGCTCCAGAAAGTCTGCTCTTCACTTTTTCCCTTAGAACTGCTGTAGCTCTCAAAATAAACACCCTATTCCTAATCTAAAGTCTGGCACTTGCTCACTAAAGCAATTATATAAATCAGCACTAAAAAATTGAAAGCACTACATCCTCACAAACTCCCCTTGAGTACCTTGTTCCCCATTGGCCCTTTTTTCAATTATAAAGTAGTTCCCTATACTATTCTAGCATGTCCAAAGGTCAGTTGTCAATCTCCTCTCCAGTCCAGATGGTGAATCTGGGAATCTTGAGGCAATGTTACAACTGCCTCGTGTACACAGACAACCCTCCTCCTTCCAACAAGTTCCAACATATGTGAGAGATGCAACCATATAGCCAAACTGGAGGCTAAGCTCTCTCAACTCAGTACTGGCGTAACCAGTCAGGAGGAGAAGGTAACCACACACACTACAATTCCAGTCTCACATAGACCTACCACAACAGCAAACCAAACACATAAACACACAAAAACATACTCGGAGGCTCTAAATAAAAATCTGCCTAAGCAGCAGAGACCTCCAAAGCAGACATCCAAGCAACCGCTACCCCAAAACAAAACACATGCAACACATAGTTCACAAAGCCAGTTTGCCGAACAGTCACAGCCCTTAAGGCTAAACAACACACCTGATACACTTGTAATAGGTGATTCTATCGTCAGGCACACTGATGTCCCGCTCACCAGGCTGAACAAGGAGAAGGTCATGGTGAGCTGCCTGTCGGGCGCTAGGATCCGCCACATAACACAAGCACTCAGGTCACTCCATGGCAAGCATAAATATGACTCAGTCATTGTCCATGCTGGTGTGAATGACCTGAGACGTACCTCCCTGGACTACATGAAAAGAGACATAGAGGAGCTCTCTGAGCATGTAGCCCAGACCGGTATGACCCTGACCTTGAGTAGCATCCTACCCTCACCAAGAATGATGCCACAATATGAAGACAAGATGATCAATTTCAACAATTGGCTTAAGTATTGGTGTCATTCAAAGGGGATCCAATGCTTGTCAGCCTGGGATGACATGCTCGACAAGCCACATTGCTTCACTAGGGATGGCTTGCACCTGTCACCCCTGGGCTTTTGGATATTGGCAAAGGCTCTTGCCACCCCCATAGTGCCTTTTTTAGGCAAAGCTCAAAAGACAAACCCACCTCCATAGGTATCACAAGGGAAAAGAAACTAAGGGTAATGCTACTCAATGCCAGAAGTCTAAACCTCAAGATGCACGCACTCGAAACTCTGCTCAGCATGGAGAACATCGATATCTGTGCATTAACAGAAACCTGGTTCGAGGCACCCCAGAGCACCCCAGCACTACCAGGTTATACCTCATACCATACTTTTCGGCCCCAAAACTCAGACCAAACCACAAAAAGAGGGGGAGTATCAATATTCGTCAAAGATACCCACACCTCCAGGTTGGTGGCACAGCACGAAGCATTGGAAACTATCCATGTGCAACTAACAGTGGGTAAAACTGCCTTCCAGTTTATAGCCTGCTATAGAAAACCCTCCTAAACCCAGGAACCCCACTCGACCTTCCTGAGAACACTGGAAAATATGAAGGTCTCCCCAAACACCATTATATTGGGCGACTTCAACTACCCAAACATAGACTGGGAGCATTACTCTAGCTCCAACATCCTAGCCCAAAGGTTCCTAGAATTTATAAACTCAAATGCTATGGAACAACTTGCCACCACTCCCACAAGAGGGGAAAACATACTGGACCTGATCATCACCAACATGGGGACTCTATGCTCCAGACCAGAAGTGTATCCCTCACTGGTAAGATCAGACCATAAATTAATCTCACTGGATATCCACATCCCGACACAACCACCTGCCCAGAAAATCACAGTGAAAAACTTCTCTAAAGCAAACTTCACACTCCTCAAAACCGAGGTGGAATCCTTCAAAGCCCCCGGGCCTGCGGAAAATACGGCCCAGACTGCAGAATTCTTTATAAACGCATTCTATGAACACCTTCAGAAATGCATGGATCATGCAATCCCAAATAAAACCAAGACCCAATCCCCCAAAGGCAGGCATCCTGTCTGGTGGACCCCATCCATACACAAACTACACAATAGAAGGAGGAAGCTACTGCATGATAGAGCAAAATCCCTAAAAGGGAAGGCATCTCTGATCAGTATCAGCAAACTTGACACTCCTCAAAACTGAGATGGAATCCTTCAAAGCCCCCGGGACTGTGGAAAATACGGCCCAGACTGCAGAATCCTTTATAAACGCATTCTATGAACACCTTCAGGAATGCATGGATCATGCAATCCCAAATAAAACCAAGATCCAATCCCCCAAAGGCAGGCGTCCTGTCTGGTGGACCCCAGCCAAAAACAAACTACACAATAAAAGGAGGAAGCTACTGCATGATAGAGCAAAATCCCTAAAAGGGAAGGCATCTCTGATCAGTATTAGCAAAAAACTACGGGCACTCATAAAATCATCTAAGGCCAGCATCGAGAGAAAAATTGCACAAGACACTAAAGATAATCACAAGGCTGTCTTTAGTTATGTTAGGAACCTGGGTGGAAACTCCCAGATATGCTCAGAGTTAGTCCAAAATGACAAAAAATACACTGAACCCACAGACATTGCCAACATCCTGGCTGACAGGTTCAGCGCAAACTTCTCCTCCCCCCAAAAAGCAATTATCTATCCCAGCAGAGTGCTGCCCCCCTGACATCTCAGATGCTCAGGTGAGAGCTGCCCTCTCCAAAGCAAAAAACACAGCATCAATGGGACCAGACGGTGTCCTGGGCTGTGTCCTACATGAACTCCAAGAAGAGCTGAACCCCAACATAAAGCTACTGTTCAATCTCAGCCTTAGTACAGGATATGTACCCAAAGAATGGCGTACAGCAACAGTGGTCCCTCTCCACAAAGGTGGTGCCTCAACGGATCCTGGAAACTATCGCCCCATAAGCCTGACTAGCTTGGTCTGCAAAGCTATGGAAAGGATCATCATGGAACTCATAAATAAAGATATTGGGGACCTACAGACACTGGATCCTACCCAGTTCGGCTTTGTTAAGGGCAGATCCTGCCTCTTAAACCTGGTTGATTTCTTTGAAACAGTCACCAAGACCATTGACGAGGGGAAGATGGTCCACACAGCCTACCTGGACCTCGCAAAAGCCTTCGATACAATACCCCACTCAGGCATCATAGATAAGCTATCCAGCTTAAATATAAACCCCTATATCACTAAATGGGTTGCAAACTGGCTCAAGGACAGAACCCACATGGTCAGAATTGCTGGAGCCATGTCAGACTCCAAACCAGTTACAAGTGGCGTCCCACAAGTCTCAGTTCTGGGACCTCTCTTATTCGGCATATATTTCTCAGAGGTACAGGCCAACACGGGAGGACTGTGGCTAACCAGGTTCGCAGATGACTGCAAACTGGGTGCCATAATCGACTCTCCAGCTGAAACAAGCATCCTCCAAAAGGGTCTCATAGAAACAGGTAACTGATGCCAGAGCCATGGCCTCAAGCTAAACGCCAAAAAGTGTATAGTCATCCCCTTTGGCAAAAACAAAGTGCCCACAAATTACCACATAGGTGGTAATCCATTAAGTACGGAAGAAGTAATTAGGGGCCTGGGGACCCAAGTTGATAGCAATCTCTCATTTGACAACCACGTGGCCAAAGTGGTTAGAAAAACCTTCTATACAGCCCACCTAATCATGAAGGGATTCACATCTAGATCAATGGAGGTCATTGTGCCTCTTTACTCATCCCTCATCAGGCCCATAATTGAATACAATGCCCCTTTCGGGATGTACCTTACCCGACACCTGCAGCAACTGGAAAGACCTCAAAAGTACCTCACCAAGAGGATCAAAGGGCTCAAACAGATGCCATATGCTGCCCGGTTAAAGAAACTCCAGCTCTACTCGGTTGCATACCGCCTGCTTAGAGGCGATCTGTGCCTGACATATAAAGCCATCTCCAACCCAGAATTAATGGACATGCTGCACCTCAGAAAATCCAAATCTCATCGAGCTACACACTCGAGGGACTTGAACCTCAGCACTGAAATAAATAGGACATGCTGGAGGGCCAGATTCATAACCCAGAGGCTCCCCTCACTCTGGAATAGAATCCCAGTCCAAGTTAGGCAGAGTCCCTCACTGACTCTCTTCAAAAGAAATCTTGATGAGTGGATGGGAGATCATAGGTTTACCCCGGGTATCACTTCTGTGTCACTGCTAAACAGAGGCACAGTAAACTAACCTCGAAAAAGGGCATAGTAAAACATTTAAAATGGGTGGTGAAAGCCAAACACACTCTGGCTAGGCTTACAAATGCCCTAGGGCAGATAGCCTAGTATGAACCTATGAACCTATGAACCTAATTAATATGTGACGAACAGGGTCTACAAACTTTACACCCACCTTACTGCAACAAAATTTGATGCAATCTAACCAGCAGTATGGCTTGCCTCCCAACCAATGGTATCCATTAAAATACAGAGCAATTGGCTTAAGGGTTGTAGCAAGTGACACTCTTAAATACAGTTTATTTGCAGTACAAAATCTAAAATAACACATTCAACAGAAAATGAAGATAAATGCACTTTTTGCTTACATTACAGTTCTGGGTTGTCAGTTCAGTTTTTCAAACCATCTCAATGAAATGACAACATTCCTTACAGTATTAAGACATTATATCTCTGTTCAAGCTGCTTCAGACATCCATATGTTCATAAGTATAAGGCAATCAGTCTGCAAACCTTTACAAGCCTAGCAATAAAAATCTATATACATTCAAAAGTTCCTTTTAAGCCGAAGGAGGGCAAGTCAAGATAGATGGGGGAGAAGTTGGCAGGGGTGCTACCCTGCTTGACATGTAATGGAAGTTTGTTCCAGAGCTGAAGGGTATGTTGGGATATGAATGTATCATGCCAACTTGACTTACAGTATTTATCTGCTGATAAAGGTTTAGCTCCTTTAACCAAGTACCATTAGTTCTACAAAGGAATAGGAGACCAAACAGGATTGATCTTTCCTGGGTCTTTCATAGTCCAAAAAACTAGACATAGATCTCCACAGAGAAGTCTGTAAGACACTGAGTACAAAAAAAGGGTTAAAGTAATAATAATAATAATAATAATAATAAATAAAAGCACCGATTTATTCATATCCACAAAGCTTTTGGAGATAACACTTCTTCAGTGTGTACAAGTAAAGATAAGCAGTCACAGTTATATTTACATTTAAAAAAGACCATGTAACACATCCCAATCATAAAACATAATCAATGAAGTAATTAACTAAGAAATTAAAATACTACACTAAAAACGGTTAATCGATACATGCAAACAATGTAGCATCATATTAACACTATAAAATACAATAAACAATGATTAAAAGATTCACTTTAACATCAATTGTTTCTTCCGAAGTATAGGTTTAATACTGACAGCTATATAGTATTTTAATTTCTTAGTTAATTACTTAATTGATTATGTTTAGCAATACTTTACATTGTTATTAACAATAGTTGAAATTTGTTAAGAATGTTAAAATGTTGCAATAAAAATAATGACTAGATCACAGGTGTCACTTGAAATGAAATGTCATTTGTAATTATTTGTAATATGAAATAAGGGTCGCTCTTTATCTTAATGTGCTGCCTCTGTGTTGCATTATAATTACATCCAGGCACATATTATACATACTCATTATTTTACTAACTTTATTTCATGAATGTATTTTGTAAGGATGCTGTGTTCTTCAACAGGAGTTTAAGAAGAACCTTTTCCAGAGCCAAACATATCAAGAAGGACTGTGAGTTCATAAAAGGAATAGTATGCTAGATCATACTAGCTGATGTCAGATAACATTCAGCAAATGGATTATAGAAGGAATCAGCATTGTCATTGTTTAATTTTTCATATTTTATGAGAATATTTTTGAACTGCATTTCTTACTAATAGGACTACTACCATATGTTTAAAACATAATGACTATAAATGTGTTGTTTGTTGACTGTTACTTGAATTTTTATTGCATGTAAATTAACTGAACTATTTTTTAAATATTTTCTAACAGAACTGTATTGCAGTTTTTGCAAGAATTTGTTAAAATAAAATTTGTATTGGCTTAAAAATCCCAATGCCACCAGCAAAAAGGAAGCATTTTCACATTTAATACTTATTACCTGGATTTAATTACTCGCCTATTTCTAGATGCCTGGTTTCCAGTGGGGGAGTAACTGCCTATAACCTATCATCCACTTTCTGAGAGGAGGACTAGGTACATTTTAAGTCATATACTATTGCCTGCTAGTCTAGCCACTGATAACACTAGCAGAAGGTATGCTGATGAAAGCTCAACTGACATTCATACAGATTCACATACATGTTCCTCCCATATTACCACTGCACACTGAGCATGCCAGGGGTGGAAAAAGTAAACACATAAAACTAAAAGCTAAACTTTAGCATGGTGGTGACTGAGAAGTTCCTGCTGTCATGCTTCTCATGACAGTTTTTGTGGTTAATAGATCTGTGTAATAATGTTCATGGATATGGTGGCAGGTACCAGAGGGCAACATCATTAAAAGGTAAAGGGGGGTACTTTGCATAGTTCTTGAGATCACACCTCATGAGGGACATCTCCCTGGTGAAAGAAAGTTACAGAGAAGTCATCAGGGTAATCAACATGGATAAGTGTTATGATGCATGATATGAGATCCAGCAAGGTGAACGACAGCAAACATAGCTAATATGGCAGCAGTTTTTAAACACACTAATCAGAGTAAAAAGAAGCCAGTCAAACTTGCTCAGCAAAGGATCTAGTGCCTGGCCTTATCTTGGAGCCATGGACATATACAGGTCAGAAGAAATTCTTCACCAAGTCAGTAGGAACACTCTAAACATTTGATTACCCCAAGAAAATGATCAGTTCAGATATCAAGGAGACTTTCAAAACAGGTGAAAAAGCTTGACAGTCAACCAAGAACAGAATGGTATATGGGCCTTCAGGCATTCAAAGCTACCTGTATTTGCTCAACAGTTCAACATAGTGGAGCCAGATTGTACAACACAGAATTCAATGACACATCTCATGACTCCACAGTTTCCCACATAGCCAAAAACCTGATTACTCAAAAGACACTTTAACATAAGGGCAAGTAAGTATCAGGAAATATCCTCTTTTTCTCCAAATATTGCACATACCTTATTCCACAGTCACCTTTTCACCACCAAAGTCAAGCCACCACTCCTTTAAACACCCAGAAAGAGACCTTAGATACTCTCCCAACATTGACTGGTAGCTTGGAAGGCCACTTTCTACTCAAGTACACACCATTGCATGGGTATACAAATTCTTAGTTATGAGTAAATTTGGTGTTAAATGACTGGAAATGCAGAAAATGGTAATCTCTGTCTCATTCTCTCTCTTTTATCATCCAGACATGATCAAATCAGACCCGCAAACACCAGCTAAGCAGACATGAGCCTGTTTTTGTTGTATGTAGAAATAACATGCATCTGCATGCATGAAAGAATACAAATGAAAAGAAAAACTTCCCCCTTGGCCTACTTCACTTATGCATCCCACATTCACTGGCTGAGGCACTCATTTTAAGACTGATTCAATAGCTTAAACAAAGAATCATTGCAAGATCCTGTCACTGCAGACTTGACTCAGGTAAAGGAAGGTACAGGAAAGTCACAGACAAAGGAAGTTCATTGTAGACATCATATAACCAAGGTCACAGACGAGTTGATGGTCCAAACTAATATGTAGCAGCATAATACAAACTAAAAAAATCCAAACTGTATGCTTTACTTTGATAACATAATCCTCAGAGATTTCCCAGGCTACAGTCCCTGCCTCTATCCTTAGAGTCCCCTCCCACATTTGCTTGGTGCTGCCTCTCCTGACAGAGGCATCTGTTCCTTCCCTGCATAGCCACACGGTCAACTGTCACAGAGCTCGCTGCTGTTCAGGACATTTCTGGTCCTTCCTGCATCTTTGCAAAAAGGTAAGGGGACTGTGTGGAAAAAAATGTGTTTATACCAAGCCACTGTCTTTGCTTAATTGCTGAGCTATAATCAGGCTTTTTCTGCAGAACATGTATACTTTATAAGGGTAGTTTTTCATTAGTCCAGTGCTCTGTTAGGTTTTTCCTTCACTCAAACCATTTCCTTTCTTGCTACTATTTAGACTGTATTTTTTGCTAATTCTTTATATAGTGTTTATTATACGGAGAGATAAAGAAGACAGGAAACAGACATAAGTGTGGTCAATCCATTACTGTATCAGTGATCATTCATCCTGTAGTATCTAATTTCTGATACACCTGCTTCTATGAGTAACAAATATAATGTTGAACTGTCAAGTATTTGCTTTCAGTAGTTTTTCCATGTTGAGACAAGAGACAAAGATTGCAAGAAGTACGCAGCTGCATCTTGTGAAGAACGTATTCGTTAAATGAAAAAGTAAATGAGGGAGAAGAGATGCAGCTAATGATTATAACAAGACTCCAGCAACAGATGGAAAGTCTCTTACTTTAACCCTTAATGCTTACTTGTCCCATGCTAAGAAGATTGTCCTTAATTTTACAATCTTAGAACCTCTCCGGTTAGAAAAGGTGCTTTTCAGTTATAATGTTCAGCAAACTGTCCTGCTACGCTCCAACTACCTCATGCTTACTGGTGGGGTGAAATCTGTTCAAGTACTGCAGAGTAATGCATGCTTATACAGCTTATACACTGTAGAACAAACTGTGTGTGTGTGTGTGTGTGTGTGTGTGTGTGTGTGTGTGTGTGTGTGTGTGTGTGTGTGTGTGTGTGTGTGTGTGTGTGTGTGTGTTGGTTTCTATGTTTCATTTGTTACTACAATAACACTATCAGCTCCTAATATAGGGCACAATAAAATAAAAAACGATTTCTTGCATTATCATTGGTACCGGAAAAAAAAAAATCTCCACCAGCATTCATAATTGGAATTTAGCGGAGCTCTCCTTTTATATCAGTGTGGACTGTAAATTAAACAACCACCTGTATACTAACAAACTATGTGATTCTTCTTTTGCAGTGACTTTATCAATGGCATACATAAAAGCCTTGTTTCAGTAATCTGTTGCTGAAATAGTGTCTACCACAAACAGGAAGGCTAAACCAATATCCAGCTGAAGTGATATGCAAGCATAAATACAAAAATGGATGAAAACCCCGCTTTTTAATTCATTCTCTGCAGCCCACTTCCCCAAAACTTTGTAGTGAACTTTAAACTGTACATTTTGCAGTTCTCCAACCCTCTATATTCTTAAAATGTACTGGTGACATCAAACCTTTAAATTCAAAGCTGGACAAGTGAAATCCCTGATATCGACCTAGACTTTCTACTACAGGGAAGGTCAGCCCTGCACTCCCAAAATTAGAATAAATGTTTCCAAGGTCTCTGAATGACATTTTCAAAATCCATGCACACCACCTGTCCTGTGTAAGAATGTGCCTTTGTTGATGTCTGTTACTCTACCTCAACTGTATGTGTGTGTGGTGGAGTGGGAAGAACAGGTTCTAATTTTATAATTCTACAATACTCCTCTTTTGCCTGTTTGCTTACTGTGAGTGACAGTAACAATATGTATGTTTGTGACTGCATATGCACTGGGGACTATATGCATATATGCATATGCATGCACGTGGTAACTGTGTGCATGTGTATTTTATATATGGGGGGGGATTCCTACAAGTAAATACAGGAAATCTGGTTGGCTTCAAACTTCCTGATTAAACTTCCAATATTACTATTCTATGACTTTGCTTGACGCATTTTGGTTGGAGTAACTATGTGGTGCAGTGTCAATGTGGGCAGAAGACAGTTCTGCACACTCTTGGGTATTTCTTCTTTCCTTGCAGTCCTTACAAAGCAATACACAGTTGTGTGTTCTGTAGCAGCTGTGCCTGAGAAACTACTTTTGGATCAACCATGTCTCGAAATATCATTAAGAAAATATGAGAGTCAGGGTGTAGGCTCTGGGAGTTTGTGTGCACGTATTTATAAAATCTCCAAATTAATCTAATTTGAAATGTGAATGCTGACTACTAAGACTGCCTCATTCAGTTACAGTAATTAATTCTCCTAATTACTGGTGTACCCAGTCCCACCTACTCGGCTTCCCATTATTCTCTTAAAAAACCCTGAGGGGCTACTGTTCCTTTGCTCATGCTCCTGCCTCTGATAATATTGCCAATAAAATGCAATACATTATTTCCTGGGCTCCCTAACAGAAGTCAAGGGCAGATTTTGTGAGTCACAAGACTTTGAAAAATAAGATTGAAATAAAAAGCAGCAAATTTCAAAACTTGCTTTTATATCTTTACATTTTTCCTGACATTGGGCTGTGTCCCCAACCCCCTGCTATGTACATATACTAAGTTTTGAGATCACTGTTCCTCTAAGTAGAAGGAATACCCCAAAGTATTGTAGCTTCAGATTTGGTACATATCCCCCCCCCATTTCAAAGTTTATTTTCATTACTTCCAAGTACCACAATTATGGTCATCAGAGTTATAACAGGCATCTGCTTTCTTGCACACTTTTTGCCAATATTACTACTAGAATTGCACATGTTTCTGTACCCATTATCCGAAATATCCTTGAATTAATATTTATATAGTCTATTTGTGTTACTAATTACTGTTTTAGTTTATAAATGGAGATTTTCTTTCAGGAGCCTGCAGTGAAACTAATTATAATCAGAAGAATAAAGTCTAACTATGACTCAAGTTCAAATCAATGCGGCTATTGGAAAAAAAATGACAAGATGCAGCCTACTCACTTCTCCTGGGGAGAAGGAGATTGGTGATAAGTGTCCCAGGGCATGTTCTCCACCTGAAATCCCTGGAGGGGCTATGGGGTTGTATCACTAGTGGAAACAAATGACAATGGCCTGCCCATGACCGCTGCCCACCCACTACTTTGGCTAATGTAGGCATGTTCAATGTGAGAACAGAACCACCGATCTTAAAGGTAAGACTCCTCTAATGACTGCTTGGATGACAGCTATGGCATGGCTGTATACGTGTTCCACAAACAGGAATGAACACGTGACAGCAGCCATAGTGGTGGCTTGATAGTCAGCACACTATGGGAGAAAAATAAAACAAAGATAAGTGCATGCTCATGTATGTGTCCACTCTCATGTGTATGCATATATATATATATATATATATATATATATATACATATGCATATCTCATACCTCTTAACCTCTTACCCCAAGAATTCTGGACAAAGCCCAAAAAAATGTAGGGACAAAGGCCCAAAATCAGGGACAGATTTTAAGTGTTGCTCTTATAAACTTAAAAGTAGCTAGAATAACAGGATTTGCATTGGCATGCATTTTTTGAAGGAGAAAGTAGTCTGAAATTCAAATCATTGTTATTATTTAGTGATTTCAATCAGCGATTTGACAAAAAAACACAAATTGAAAAGACCAAAAATATGAGACAAAAGTGTGAAATTTCCACAAAATTCTGGACAGCTGAGAGGTATGATATAAAGATATATATATATATATATACATGGGTCTACTTCACTTAACCTAAATTTCATTTGACTGACACCCATTTGATCGACACCCAACTGACCTAAATTTCATTTGACCAAAAACTCATTTGACTGACACCCATGTCAACGACATGTAAGACAGACTTGTTGTGGGTTTTCTTTCATCTGTGACTTGTTTGTGATAAAAAGAATTACTGTAACTTATAGTGCTGACTGTTAGAATTCTAATAGTCATAAAGAAAGTAGTGCTATAGTGTTTCTAAATGTGGGTTTTTCTATTTACATTTTTATGGGAAGTATCTAAACTAATTTGGCAAATGTTTTGTGCGTTCCCAGCATTAGTGGCAGTGTGTAGAGTACTGTAAGGCAAATTAAAGGTATATGCCCTTTTCCCCACTGTAGTGTGATCCTGGAGTTAGTATATATAATTAGGGGGAGTGTGGAGGGTATAGCCACCCACCTAGTTTGGTTGTATATTGTCCCGTTTCTGTTAAAAGGGTTAGTAAGTAGTTTTTAAGTTCGGGAAAGGGTTAGCTATTGGTGTTATAAGTGTGCTTGTCTATGGTTTAAAATTTAGTATGTTGCAATTCAGCATTGTAAGCTGTCGGTAAAATAAATGGGTTAGTCAAATAAGTTTTAGGTCAAATGAAATTTAGGTCATTTGGGTATCGGTCAAATGAAATTTAGGTCAAGTGAAGTAGACCCATATATATATATATATATATATATACACATACACACACAAACACACACTCACACACACACACACACACACACACACACACACACACACACACACACACACACACACACACACACACATATATATATATATATATATATATGCCATTTCTTTGCATTTAAAGTGTTTTTTGATTGTATCTGCTTTGTTTTCTGAAAAAAACAAAAAAAAAACAGAAAAAATATACTTGTTTTCCTGCCTTTCTAAGCTAGTATAGTCCAGTTTTCAGGTTAGTGCTGAATTCAGGGCTGTGTTACAAGTTTCTGTGTTTGCCCATACCTTACTTGGATAGAAGGACGTTTGTCTGTTCACTGTGAGAGAGGGAGCTTTGAGCAGCCTATCTGTCCCTGGAGGAGTGGTTTCAGCCCAGAAATTAGTAGTTTTTTGGCCATTTTGGTCTAATTTCTATCTCTTTCATTTCCCTGCTATAAAACCCACATTTGCAAGTTTTTGTGCTAGTATACAGCTCAGCAAGCTCCTGCCTGGTGCCCTGCAGAGTTCTACAGCAGCAGAGAGACAAAAGAAAGACTTTGGAGTAATTAAGTATCATGTTTCTGCCTTTTCTTGCTGCCTTTAGCTAATTCTGCCTAAAACACTGATTTTCTAGAGTTTCTGTGATTTAAAAAGCTTGTTTCAGCTACATATTGCACTTATTTTACTGCCTGCACTTTAACAAAGTTGTTTTTGTGTTTAAATTACCTGTTTAACTGTTGTAGGCTACACACTCAAGTGTGATAGCCATTTCTGTACATTTAAAGTGTTTTTTTGATTGTATCTGCTTTATTTTCTGAAAAAAAACAAAAAAACAAAAAAAAATACATACTTGTTTTCCCACCTTTCTAAGCTAGTATAGTCCAGTTTTCAGTTAGTGCTGAATTCAGGGCTGTGTTACAAGTTTCTGTGTTTGCCCATACCTTACTTGGATAGAAGGAAGTTTCTCTGTTCACTGTGAGAGGGGGAGCTTTGAGCAGCCTATCTGTCCCTGGAGGAGTGGTTTCAGCCCAGAAATTAGTAGTTTATTGGCCATTTTGGGCTAATTTCTATCACTTTCATTTCCCTGATATAAAACCCGCATTTGCGCGGTTTTGCGCACTGGGCAGTGCCAGTTAGCTGGGGTATAACTATTTACGGCTCCACAAAGTTTACTCTTCAATTTTTCCCTTAGAACTAGACAAACTTTCAACTTAAGCACTCAAACCATTCATTTCTGATACCGGCACTTGCTCAAAACTCATAGCAAGCAGTAATAAACCTTAGCACTAGACTCCCCCTATATTGTAGAGAAGGACAAGGCTCTTTATTCGACCTTCCCAGCCAATCAGTAAAACAGTTCACTGTACCTATCCAGGCATGTCCAATGGGCAGTTTCAGGTGTACTCTCCGGTCCAACTGGTGAAACTAGGCATTTTGAGGCAATGTTACAATTGCCTCATGTACACAGACAACCCTCTCCTCCTTCCACCAAACACTAATACATGCGAGAGATGCAATTATGCAGCCAAACTGGAGGCTAAGCTCTCTCAACCCAAGACTGGACCAGGCAGCCAAGAGGAGAAGGGAATTACTTGCATCACACCACCAGTCTCACATAGATCTATGAAACCAGCATAGGCAAAAAACACACATAAATACACGAAAACATAATCTGAGGCTCTAAATAAAAATCTGCAGAAGCAACAGAGACCTCCAAAGCAGACATCCAAGCAACCTCCACCCCCCCAACACAAACCATGAAACACATACTTCACAGAACCAGTGTGCCACAAAATCACTGCCCTTAAGGCAAAATAACATACCCAACACACTAGTAATAGGTGACTCTATAGTCAGGCACACTGATGTCCCACTCACTAGGCTGAACAAGGAGAAGGTTACTGTTAGCTGCCTGTCGAGTGCCAGGATCTGCCATATAACACAAGCACTCAGGTCACTCCAGAACAAGTACAAATATGACTCTGTCATTGTCCATGTTAGTGTGAATGACCTGAGCCGTACCACCCTGGACTACATGAAAAGAGACATGGAGGAGCTCTCTGATCACGTAGCCTAGGCCTGTACGACCCTGACCCTGGGTAGCATCCTGCTCTCACCAAGAATTATACCATGGTATAGAGAAAAAAATTATCAATTTCAACAATTGGCTAAGTTTCTGGTGTCATTCAAAGGGGATCCAGTGTCTGTCAGCCTGGGATGACATGCTCAACAAGCCACGCTGCTTCGCTAGAGATGGCTTGCACCTGTCACCCTTAGGCTTTCGAATACTGGCCAAGGCTCCTGCCACCCCCATAGAGCCTTTTTTGGGCAAGGCTCAAAAGACAAACCGACTGCCGTAAATAGCACAAGTAACAAAAAACTGTGGGTAATGCTACTCAATGCCAGAAGTCTAAACCTCAAAATGCACGCACTCTAGGCACTCCTCAGTATGGAGAAAATTGATATATGTGCAGTAACAGAAACCTGGTTTAAAGCTCCAGAGAGCCCCCCAGCACTACCAGGCTACAACTCATATCATACATTTCGGCCACAAAACCTGGACTGAAATACAAAAGGCGGGGGAGTATCCATATTCATCAAGGATACCCACACCTCCAGGTTAGTGGCACAGCACGATGCTTCAGAGATCATCCACGTACAACTAGTAATGGGAAAACTGCTACTCAAATTATAGCTTGCTACAGATCACCCACCATGCCCCAGGACCCCACTCCGCATTCCTGGAAACACTGGGAAACATAAAGGTCCTACTAAACACCCTGATATTGGGTGATTTCAATTACCCAAACATTAACTGGGAGAACTACTCAAGTACAAACTCCCTTCCCCAACATTTCCTAGAATTTATAAACTCAAAATGCCCTGGATCAACTGGTCATCATTACCCACCAGAGGTGACAACATATTGGACCTGGTTATCACCAACATGGGCGACCGGTGTTCCACACCAGAGGTCCAACCCCTCGCTGGTTAGATCTGTCCATAAACTAATCAATCTGGATATCCACATTCCACCACCACCCCAGGTGAAAGAAACCACCATGAAAAACTTTTCAAAAGCAAACTTAAAGTTACTTAAGACCAAGGTGGGAAGTTTCAATGCCCCCGTGCTAAAGAATAATGCTGTCCAAGCTGCAAAATCCTTTACTAATGCACTCTACGGGCACCTACAAGAATGCATGGATCATGCTATCCCAAACAAAACCAAGACTCACTCCTCCAAATAAGGAAACTAGTCTGGTGGACCCCTGCCATAAACAAGCTATACAACAGAAGGAGGAAACTAGTACAGAAAAGAGTAAAATCCCAAGAAGGGAAGATATCCCTGATCAGTACCAGCAAGAAACTATGTTCCCTCATAAAATCATCCAAGGCTAACTTCGAAAAAAAAATTGCCATGGACTCCAAAGACAACCACAAGGCATTCTTTAGCTATGTCAAGAATCTAAGTGGCAATTTTCAGATCTGCTGAAAGTTAGTGCAGAACAGCACAAAATATACTGAAC